>NC_069500.1:334947263-335052263 GCF_027579735.1 Bombina bombina | reverse complement strand
CCCCCCTCTCTCCACATCTCCCCCCTCTCTCCACATCTCCCCACATCTCTCCCCTCTCTCCACATCTCCCCCCTCACTCCACATCTCCCCCCTCACTCCACATCTCCCCCCTCACTCCACATCTCTCCACATCTCTCCCCCTCTCTCCACATCTCCCCCCTTTCTCCACATCTCCCCACATCTCTCCCCTCTCTCCACACCTCCCCCCTCTCTCCACATCTCCCCCCTCTCCCCACATCTCTCCACATCTCCGCACATCTCTCCCTTCTCTCCACATCTTCCCCCTCACTCCACATCTCCCCCCCCCCTCTCCCCACATCTCTCCACCCTCTCTTGAGCTGTTTGAGCTCTCTCCACGGCCCTTCACGGGCCTTCACGCTAGGCTCCGCCCCCTTCACGGGCCTCCGCGTTAGGCCCCGCCCCCTTCACGGTCGGCCACGCCCACTTCTGCTCGGCGCAGTCGGCAGAACAGTTAGGGACTTAGGCCAGGTGTGTTTGTCCTCGTGCTGTCTCTACTGCGCATGACAGCTTCGGACAAACACACTTGGCCTTTTATAGTATAGGATTAGAAGATTTGTGACATCACTTCCAGTCATATACACTCACTGCTTCTACTGTGGTTTTATTGTGTTTTTTTTTCACACTATTGGATACACTTTGAACTATATTTTTTACACTGCTGGATACACTTTGAATTATTTTTTATGGTTGGACACATTTTGAATTTTAATTTTTAATTTTAATTTTTAATTTTTCATTTTGATTGCCTCAATTTTTCATTTTTTTCACTTATCACCATTTGGGATTTTTTTCAACTAAATACCTCACTGATGAACTTTATTTTTAAGACTCTTTCACAATTAAGAAGACTCACTTATTAAAGAAGATATTTAACATACACCCCACCATAGGTTGCCACCTATACTGCCATCACGAGTTTTGATATTATTGTTACCTGATTTGCCCATTGATTTTACATTTTTATATTTGTTTATATTATTTTACTTCTGGTTCACATTGTTTTAATTATTAACATTGTTTTAATTATTACATTGTTTATAACTTATCATGGATCCATGAATTTGTAATAGTTGTATTAATATGTGCATATAGAGTGTTTATAATAAATTTTAAATGTTAAACTTTGTATTTTCCACTTGGGCCTGATCATCCTATTTTATTCCCCTCTGCCTCCGTAGTTAGGCGCCTGAGGGACTCCACACTATCAATCATATATCACCCCGGTGGTAACTAGGTACCGCCACCCTCAGGCCAGTAGGGGCTTGGTTGGCGCAGGGCCAGAATTCTTTCTTTCTATATTAATTGTAACTTAGGTTAGGATTTATTTTACAGGTAATTTTGTAATTATTTTAACTAGGTAGCTATTAAATAGTAAATAACTATTTAATAGCTATTGTACCTGGTTAAAAGAAATACAAAGTTGCCTGTAAAATAAATATAAATCCTAAAATAGCTACAATATAATTATTCGTTATATTGTAGCTATATTAGGGTTTATTTTACAGGTAAGTATTTAGCTTTAAATAGGATTAATTTATTTAATAAGAAATAATTTATTTCGTTAGATTACAATTATATTTAACTTAGGGGGGTGTTAGGGTTAGGGTTAGACTTAGCTTTAGGGGTTAATACATTTATTAGAGTAGTGGCGAGGTCCGGTCGGCAGATTAGGGGTTAATACTTGAAGTTAGGTGTTGGCGATGTTAGGGAGGGCAGATAAGGGGTTAATAAAATTTATTATAGGGTTTGTGAGGCGGGAGTGAGGCGGTTTAGGGGTTAATACATTTATTAGAGTAGCGGCGAGGTCTGGTCGGCAGATTAGGGGTTAATAAGTGTAGGTAGGTGGCGGCGACGTTGGGGGGGGCAGATTAGGGGTTAATAAATATTATGTAGGTGTCGGCGGTGTTAGGGGCAGCAGATTAGGGATTTATAGGGATAATGTAGGTGGCGGCGGTGTCTGGTCGGCAGATTAGGGGTTAAAAATTTTTATTAGAGTGGCGGCGATGTGGGGGGACCTCGGTTTAGGGGTACATAGGTAGTTTATGGGTGTTAGTGTACTTTAGAGCACAGTAGTTAAGAGCTTTATAAACCGGCGTTAGCCCATAAAGCTCTTAACTCCTGACTTTTTTCTGCGGCTGGAGTCTTGTCGGTAGAGGGTCTACCGCTCCCTTCAGCCAAGACTCTAAATACCAGCGTGCGGAAGATCCCATTGAAAAGATAGGATACGCAATTGGCATAAGGGGATCTGCGGTATGAAAAAGTCGCGGCTGGAAAGTGAGCATTAGACCCTTTCCTGACTGACTCTAAATACCTGCGGGCAGTAAAAAGCAGCGTTAGGAGCCCTTAACGCTGGTTTTGACGGCCAACGCAGAACTCTAAATCTAGGCGTAAGTCTTTTTCATTAGTCTTATTCATTAGTTGTTCTATATGTTCAAAATGACCAAGCTTTGTATTAAATCCGAGTTAGGTTGGTTAAAAATATTTAAAAAAAAAAAATCTTAGAATTTGTATAATATCTGTATGAAGGATGTAAATAACACACTATTATATCAAATTATTATGATAGTATATGAATTTGTTTAACTACATTTATTGAATGATTAATATGTCCCTTTAAATGATTGGTACACCTTTAACTGGCACTGCTTAAAAGGCGTGTAACTGCAACAAACCCTGAGCTTGAAAAAGAAATTTTAAATGAGTTGCTGTGATCAATACCTCTGCTACGAGCAGTTAGTTGTGTTTGGTGTGGCCTAAACTTGGGTCTGTTTGGTTATTAATGATCAGATTGCGAGTAGTGTCTCCCAGCCTACGTATTTGAGTCACAAACAGGAATATATCTGTAGTTTTGTTCTGTGTGTTATAGAGGAACATCCGCACCCAAGACTTCGTCTACACTGCGGATCTACGCCGGATAACGCAAACCTGAATGTGAGTACGGATATACTCTTAAGCGTCATTGCTGTAGACACTGCATTAAAGAGTCCCTCTCTCCCATTAACAGAGCCTGGGGGGCGGTTTTCTGAGGAATTTCATCAGACCAAAAGGCTCCGGATTCAGCCACATTATTGACCGGAACGTTTTCCCATCAACGATCAGTTTTGTATACTGAACATTTCCACTATTATTTCGATCTTAAGAGATCTCTGTCTGCAATGTTTTTATATGTGTTTGAAAACTATACTATTATAGTATTACTATTGCTTTTATAATTGTATCCTTTTTTAATAAGTGCATCTTTTTTATAAGTGTATCTTATTTTTATTTGTTATGCGGCCCTATATGTATCTTTGTATCTAAATTGTGAATTAAATACATTTTAACCTATATGGGAGGATACATGTATTGACTACCCAGGTTTTCACAGATCATCACATTACAAAGTCTTACCTTAGATTAAGCTGCAAATAGCCTCCTGCGCCCTTTCTATATTATTATTATTATCATTTATTTGTATAGTGCCGCCAAATTCCGTAGCGATGGGTACAATGATTGGGGTATACAATGACAAAGATTTGTCATAAAATACAAAACATAACAAAACTAAACAAATCTAGCACAGGAGGAAGAGGGCCCTGCTCCGGAGAGCTCACAGTGCAGCAAGAACGGTAAAATAGTTATTTTAAAATTAATATTCTTTCTGGCCAGTTTGAAATGGCTGCCAAGCTCCACTCATTGATGACATCACAATCCAGGCTGCATATTGCTTCCAATCACAAAAGGCTCACTAGTTAGATTCAACAGACTGCCAATGCTATTGAGCAGAGTGCCTAGATGCAGCCAAGATCATGATGTCATTGGTGAGTGGAGCTTGGCAGCCATTTTAAACTGGAGGGAAACAATATTCATTTTAAAATAACTTTTTACCATTCCTGCTGCATGATATAGAAAGGGGTGCAGGAGACAATTTGCAGGCTGCAGCTTACTTAATCTAAGGTAAGACTTTAAAGGGACATGAAACCCACATTTTCTCTTTCATGATTTTGAAAGAGCATTCAATTTTAAACAACTTTCTCATTTAATTCTATTATCTAATTTGCTTCATTCTCTTGATATCCTTTGCTGAAAAGCATATCTAGATAGGTTCAGTAGCTGCTGATTGGTGCATGCACACAGATGCCTCATGTGATTGGCTCACCCATGTGCATTGCTATTTCTTCAACAAATTATATCTAAAGAATGAAGCAAATTACATAATAGAAGTAAATTCGAATTTTATTTAAAAAAAAAATTGTATTTTCTATCTGAATCATGAAAGAAATATTTTGTGTTTAATGTCCCTTTAAGATGACTAACATATAGACTATCCTTTTAACATGGCAAGAAAAAATAACAGTGGTAAAGTGGCCTATATAGCTCTTCCATAAAATGTAACATTTGTATAAACTCACTCATTTTTTCAATGTATTGGTATACCACTAAATATCTATTTACTCTGAGAAACAAGGATCAAGACATGGAACACCAGCAGAAAAAAATTACGCTAATTATTGTTTTCAAGTTACCTTTATTATTATAACAATTTCTTGAAACGCCTTATTTGAATAGTGGCAGTTTGATATTTATAACATTTGAATTTGAATTGCTACTGACTAATATTGCAGTCTTTGAGAATTAAGGGACAATTAATTTGGGGTGTTTTTTCAAAAACTAATGTGGGATATTTTACAACCATTCAAGATTCACTTAGAGCAAATTAATGCCATAATAATTTGCTATTGATCATAAATTTGCTGAAAGTCACCAAAAGAAAATTTAAATAACAGAAAATGTTGCTTGAATAGTGTTTGCTGATAGATTACTATTCAATTGGCAGAATCTCTCAATGCAAAGTCTTAGTGAAGTTTACTTGGTACATAGGTATTTGCAAAGCCAAACAGTAACAGTGTTCCTAATGGGCTAGAACAGATCCCATAATTAGAAATCAGACAAATAAGGGCTTAATTAGAAATAGCTGGCCCCAGGGAAAAATCTAAGTTTATTACTCATCTCCTGCATCCCCATAGTTACCAATACATTTAATAGTTTGCAGTGGTCATGGATAATTAGTTAATTCTAAAGTGTGTTAACTGGAATTACCACGTAATGTTCTAGCTGTCACTGGGGCCTTCACCAATATTACATGTGGGGGTTAAACATACAGTTATACCCAACAATTAGTGCATTAACAATGCGTTTTCTTATAGTATGATTAAATCTTATATTTATCCAAAAGATAAAACAACTTTTCAGTCTCCGGAAGATCAAATGCACCTTATATTTAAAAAGATTTAATCACAAATTATGTAAATATATGAAAATAATTTTTGAAATTTAGTAGGAAATTCTATTTGAAATCAAGCAAAGCACCAAACACAACTGCAATACCAGTGATTAGTAAACATCAATATTATTCTAGTTGCTAGTATACGTGCAGTTTATTAAAGTAACACAAAAAGCAAAACCCAAATGGGGATAATGGGCTAGATTCATAGACATTCATGAGGTTGTTGAAGGTCGTCGTCATGAAGGGGAGCTCATGTTCGAAACTTATTGAACATTGCTTTATCTTTCTTTTCCGGTGGTATGTTGGTGGGTGTTTCTGCAATTAGCACACTTTCAGAAAGAAATGTGCAAACATTGTACCTTTAGGGGTACAACAACTTGTCACTGAGGCAGTACCCTCAAAGGTACTATGGTACCGTAACATACCCTTAAAAAGGTTGCAAATTTGGCCTTTTAAGAGTACTGCCCAAGTGACAAGCTCTTTGTACCTAATCATGGCAAATTTGTGCTCAACATGGCATATTAAAAATGCCAAAATGCTGTTCCATCAAATTTATTAAATACACTTTCATCTACAGTGCTCTTGTTCAGAAAAATAAGTATATGTCTAGCTTTAAATAACAATAATTAAAAAAAAAATTACAGTAGCCACACAGAAGTTTGATTATTTTGGAAAGTGTGCCATAAAGCAGTTCTAAACTTTGACACTGGAATTTGTGAAAGAACCAGGCAAGACCAACTTTTCCTAAAGGCCCACTACACATAAAACATAAACATAGAGAAAACATACAGACAAAACATAATAATAAGATATATCTCTAACAAAAGGAAGGGGGATTCAGGGAATGCATGAAAGATAAAACTCACAACCATACATTTGAATTGTAACCCTATGCAAATACATGCAAATTAGTCTTTTTCCCCAGTACACATTCTGGTGATGAACCTTCTACCAATAGATGATGCTGTGTTAAACAATGTCCACAAACTTCAACCAGTAGATGGCACTATGTTACACAATGTTTAGGAACTTCAACTAATAGATGGCACTGTGTTACACAATGTCCAGGAACTTTCAAACAATAGATGTTACTGTGCTACACAATGTCCAGCAAATAGATGGCGTGTTACACAATGTCCATGTATGTGACGGGGAACGCTCACAATTTTAATTTATTTATTTTAAATGGGTTCTTAAACAGATCTTGTTTATTTTATTTAGTTTGTAATAAAAGTTAATACATGTGCTTATTGTAAAAGTTATCATCTTGATGCTCTAAATATAAAGATTAAAATGTTAATTAAGTGCTTGTGTGCTGTTAAGAACCAACAACAGAGCATCAGGGAAGATATGGGTTGTTAAGTACTTTTTGTTGTTGTTATCCACCTCTTGCATATAACCAAAAACTATTGAAAATTAACTTTTTTTGCTGTAAAACATGTATGTTGAATTTATTTTTGGTGATTTTCAATGATGTGTTCATTGAATGATTGAGATCACTGTGGAAAACTCTATGTAGCCTAAGTATAAAATAACCGTTTACCATTTTGGGAAATAATTTCGCTCAGATGCACAAATTATATGAACTTGCAAAGTTTGGCAGCCTTGAACCACCCGTCTCTCTCAACCTTTTGGTCACGCAAGTGATTGTACCTTGTTTGGGGATTAAGTGGTACACATCGACCTTTTGACAATTGGAAGCATTTTTACCACTAAATGGTACATATTAGTTCCATAAGGTGTTATTATGACCCATTGAGGGTACAACCACAGCAGTTGTACCCTAAGTTTTCACAAACAGACCCCAACTATACCCTTTATTCTGACAGTTCATGTATTTGCTTAATCTCTAGCGCATCAAACAAGAACTGCTAGCGATGCACAAAAACAGTAATTGCAACAAAACACAACTGCAAACAGGTTTGTAAAATGGCTTCTGTAAATGTATGCAATTATTAAATGTTCATGTTTTTGTTATGATAAATTAGGTCAGCTGGAAACAACAAAAAGGTTTCTCGCCAATCTAGCAAATAATAATGCTGACAACATTGTACTGTTTTTGTAATCCTTTTATTTTAAAGCGGTCTTCATGTGAGAATAACTGTCAGACATATACAGAAAATCACATATTCTTACTTTCCCATCATGACATGCAAAATATCACTGGTGGTTTGTGTTAACAGTGTAACTTGGGGGACCATTTCTATTAACCCTTACCATTACTTATTAAAAGGCTTCCTTTCTTTTTGTCTTCTTATTTTATTTCTATCTGCATACAGATGCCTACTATTCCCTCTCAATTTAACATTTTTAAAAGTCTCTTATACCTCCTAATGTTCAAAGTGTCCATTTTGTTGCTTTACTGATCACGATTTGCAGTGCCACACAGCAGCCAAGAGAGGGGCTGAACACTAAATAAGCAAATAAAAAGGTTTATCTGCCAATTTTGTATTTGTATTTCCATACACAGGAGCTCATAAGATACATTATCTGTTTATATCCTCTTCTGATGGTGCTTTTTAGATTAGGACATTTGTTGACATAAGACAAGAACATACATGGAATCTCTAGTCGCTGTATGGCCATATGATTATAAAGGGCCAAAGACAATTAGCTTTAAAAGTACATTTAAATGTGCCTTTAGCCTTGGTATTGGTTAGCTAAGGTTGCGGAAAAAAAATCTAACCTTTATCTCTTTATTAAATAAATCTTACCTTGTTGCATATTGTTGTTCTAAAACCCCATTACATCAATAGGATTAAGAATAAATCTTTCACAGCAAGAATTTACCATGCACTTCCAGAAACACTGTTACTCACCCAGAACATTAACACTGAGATTTATGAGGCATTTAACGGCCAGTCGATCCACAACCATAGACATTGAAGTGACAAAGTTGTACAGAAAACTCTTACCTTTGTGCCATAGGCATATAACAGGACAGATGTGATCATTTACCCATAACATATGGAGACCTTAACTTAATATAATATTGGACCTATGCTGCAATTGATTGATGGACTATTGGGAAACGAATACTTTGTCTGCGCAGGAAGAGCATTATCTGCGTTCAGGTGGAAACACTGTAGAAGTCACATAAATAATGTTCTCAAATTAAAGAGACATAGAGATACAACATCATATACGATGGGAAAATCTATGTTTTTGATAAAATACTTTTAAAAAAAATGATTTCTGAATCATAGTTTCTGAGCCAAACAAGAGAATAACATTATGGTATTTGTTGTTGAAAACAAAATTGGGTACAGTATTGTGTTTTTTGTTAGAAGGCGCATCATGCAGCTAACATATTACGTTTCTTTTTTTACTATAGTCAGTACCTGAACTAGACTAAATAAATGTTAATTAGACTTGGCAGCTCAAGTACACTTTATATTTAATAAATATGTGCATTTATTTTCAACCAAAGTTAGAAAATTATATTTTTTTTTCTGTATTCAGTGCACTCATCAGCAAAAGACCATTTAACAAAAACAAAACAAGGGAACAAACAAATGTTAACATTAATTTCAAATTGTTATTGAAGAGATACAGGAAAATTTATATCTAGTGATAAGATAAGGAGTAGTGATGTTGCGAATAGTTCGCCGGCGAATAGTTCCCGGCGAACATAGCGTGTTCGCGTTCACCACGGACGGCGAACATATGCGATGTGCGGTCCGCCCCCTATTCCTCATCATTGAGTAAACTTTGACCCTATACCTCACAGTCAGAAGAAGACACATTCCAGCCAATCAGCAGCAGACCCTCCCACCTCCTGGACAGCATCCATTTTAGATTCATTCGGAAGCTGCATTCTTAGTGAGAGGAGGGACAGTGTAGCTGCTGCTGATTTAATAGGGAAATCGATAGCTAGGCTAGTGTATTCAGTGTCCACTACAGTCCTGAAGGACTAATCTCTGCTGTAAGGACAGCACCCCAAAAAGCCCTTTTTAGGGCTAGAACATCAGTCTGCTTTTTTTTTTTTTTCCTGTGTAATCTAATTGCAGTTGCCTGCCTGCCAGTGTGTGTGTCAGGCTCACAGCGTATACTGTGCCCACTTACCCAGTGCCACCACTCATATCTGGTGTAACAGTAGTGTACATTTAAAAAAAAACAACACTTTTTTGACTGTGAAATAATAGCAGACAGCTGCCAGTACCCAAGATGGCCGCCAATAAGGCAGATGGGGAGGGTTAGAGAGCTGTTTTGGGGGGGATCAGGAAGGTTGGGGACTAAGGGGGGATGCTACACCACAGCATATGTAAATATGCTATAAAAAATTAAAAACATTTTAAAAACCTTTTATTTTAGTACTGGCAGACTTTCTGCCAGTACTTAAGATGGCGGGGACAATTGTGGGGTGGGGGAGGGAAGGGAGCTGTTTGGGAGGGATCAGGGGGTCTGATGTGTCAGGTGGGAGGCTGATCTCTACACTAAAGCTAAAATTAACCCTGCAAGCTCCCTACAAAGTACCTAATTAACCCCTTCACTGCTAGCCATAATATACGTGTGATGCGCAGCAGCATTTATCGGCCTTCTAATTACCAAAAAGCAACGCCAAAGTCATATATGTCTGCTATTTCTGAACAAAGGGGATCCCAGAGAAGCATTTACAACCATTTGTGCCATAATTGCATAAGTTGTTTGTAAATAATTTCTGTGAGAAACCTAAAGTTTGTGAAAAAGTGAACAATTTTTTTTTTTATTTGATCTCATTTGGCGATGAAATGGTGGCATTAAATATACCAAAATGGGCCTAGATCAATACTTTGGGTTGTCTACTACACTACATTTAAGCTAAAATTAACTCTACAAGCTCCCTACATGCTCCCTAATTAACCCATTCACTGCTGGGCATAAAACACGTGTGATGAGCAGTGGCATTTAGCAGCCTTCTAATTACCAAAAAGCAACGCCAAAGCCATAATTGCACAAGCTGTTTGTAAATAATTTCAGTGAGAAACTAAAATTGTGAAAAAAAAAATTTTTTAAATTTGATCGCATTTGGCGGTGAAATGGTGGCATGAAATATACCAAAATGGGCCTAGATCAATACTTTGGGTTGTCTACTACACTACATTTAAGCTAAAATTAACTCTACAAGCTCCCTACATGCTCCCTAATTAACCCATTCACTGCTGGGCATAAAACACGTGTGATGAGCAGTGGCATTTAGCAGCCTTCTAATTACCAAAAAGCAACGCCAAAGCCATATAAGTCTGCTATTTCTGAACAAAGGGGATCCCAGAGAAGCATTTACAACCATTTATGCCATAATTGCATAAGTTGTTTGTAAATAATTTCTGTGAGAAACCTAAAGTTTGTGAAAAAGTGAACAATTTTTTTTTTATTTGATCGCATTTGGCGATGAAATGGTGGCATTAAATATACCAAAATGGGCCTAGATCAATACTTTGGGTTGTCTACTACACTACACTTAAGCTAAAATTAACTCTACAAGCTGCCTACATGCTCCCTAATTAACCCCTTCACTGCTGGGCATAAAACACGTGTGGTGCGCAGTGGCATTTAGCAGCCTTCTAATTACCAAAAAGCAACGCCAAAGCCATATAAGTCTGCTATTTCTGAACAAAGGGGATCCCAGAGAAAAATGTACAACCATTTATGCCATAATTGCATAAGTTGTTTGTAAATAATTTCTGTGAGAAACCTAAAGTTTGTGAAAAAGTGAACAATTTTTTTTTATTTGATCGCATTTGGCGGTGAAATGGTGGCATTAAATATACCAAAATGGGCCTAGATCAATACTTTGGGTTGTCTACTACACTACACTTAAGCTAAAATTAACTCTACAAGCTGCCTACATGCTCCCTAATTAACCCCTTCACTGCTGTGCATAAAACATGTGTGGTGCGCAGTGGCATTTAGCAGCCTTCTAATTACCAAAAAGCAACGCCAAAGCCATATAAGTCTGCTATTTCTGAACAAAGGGGATCCCAGAGAAGCATTTACAACCATTTATGCCATAATTGCATAAGTTGTTTGTAAATAATTTCTGTGAGAAACCTAAAGTTTGTGAAAAAGTTAACAATTTTTTTAAAAATTTGATCGCATTTGGCGGTGAAATGGTGGCATTAAATATACCAAAATGGGCCTAGATCAATACTTTGGGTTGTCTACTACACTACACTTAAGCTAAAATTAACTCTACAAGCTGCCTACATGCTCCCTAATTAACCCCTTCACTGCTGGGCATAAAACACATGTGGTGCGCAGTGGCATTTAGCAGCCTTCTAATTACCAAAAAGCAACGCCAAAGCCATATAAGTCTGCTATAATGGCATGTCTGGCACACAGTGTTGGGGCAAGGGTCCATCTGACCACTGATACCTGGTCTGCAAAGCATGGTCAGGGCAGGTATATCACCTACACTGCGCACTGTGAAGCGGGCGTAACTCTTACACTACCTGATCGATACAACATCATACCTGATGTTTCAAAGCACGTTATTCCAAACAATTTAGGAATGTTAGGTGATTTATGCCCTTTATGGATTAAAACCAGACTCTGCATCAACTATGTAATTTTCCATGGGAGTTTTGCCATGGATCCCCCTCCGGCATGCCACAGTCCAGGTGTTAGTCCGCTTGAAACAACTTTTCCATCACTATTGTGGAAAGAAAGAGTCCCTGTGGGTTTTAAAATTTGCCTGCCTATTGAAGTCTATGGCGGTTTGCCCGGTTCGCCGGTTCGCGAACTTTTGCGGAAGTTCGCGTTCGCCTTTCGCGAACCCAAAATTTTAGGTTCGCGACATCACTAATAAGGAGATCTGTTCAAACTGCAAACTCAGCCCATTTTAATGTGTTGTGGTTTAAAACGCAAAACCAGCTATTTCATATACAAAAATAAACCCAAACATTCCCCATTCATTTTGCATTATGCAACTCATATAACACTTTATGGGGAAAACAAATTTACAGTACGCTATCCCTTTAAGAAGCTGTTCCGCTGTCCCTCTGCTATCCTGAAGACCTTTGCTAACAAACAAAAGAACATTTTTTTTGGGGGGGGGGGGGGCGGGATAGGTGAAGTATTTATCCAAAATATATTGTTGTCTGTTAACATGTCAAATATTTAAAATCAATTATTATTTGAATTATTTATTTGTAAACCTCCACCAAATTCCTTAGCATTGGGTACAAGAGTACTGATGCAAGGTAAACAAAATAAATACATATTCATAAAACCGACTAAACATTTACAAGAGGAGGAGGGAACAAATCTAGTGAGCTGAAAATTGTGTAAAAGTCTTACCTGTACCATGTATAAGCACTTGTGGTATAGAGTCCAAAAGATGTCTCAACAATTGTCCATGTTTGCAGGAATTCAATGTATTCAAAGCATAACCAAAACAAGTCACGATTACCTCTTTTGTACATTGTTTAGAAGTGTAATGTGTTTCTGTTATCTCTAGAGAATTTCCTATATTTGCAATTTTGATTTTATTTTACATAATGCTGATAAAATAATAATTAATACATAAATTTCCCTGTTTTTAATTATTAAAAAAAACACAAAGAAGTATATTAATAAAGATTAAATATATAGACTAAGGGCTAGATCACAAGTGGCACGTTATTATTATTTGTTTGCAATCGTGAAAACTCCGCTAGGATTTTAATTTTTGCGCTTGTCGAGTAGAGTTCGTATTACAAGTTTAAAAGAAAAAGTATTTTGCATTAGTGTTAACCCGAATAGTGCGAAAAAACATAGCTTATCTTTTCACATGCATGTATTCCCCTTATAAATCAATGTGAAATATTTACAGTAAATAAACAGTTAACATTTTTATTAAATATGAATATTACATAACTATGTTTTATCATTTTTTCATCTACTTAATGGCAAAGGAATTTATTGCACTTAATGTTTTTATATGTGTATATATAACTGTAAATACATATATACACATATAAATACAATAATATATATGTACACATATATAAACATATATACTGTATATACATACAAATACCTCTTTAGCATTGTATGTGTGATGTGTATGTGTCTCAGTGTTAAAGCCATTGAGATCTAACACCCGAGATCTCCAATCTTTTAGCCCTTATAACTTTTTTGTGCAATATATATTTTTTTTAATCAGACAGTGTCAATATGAGTGTAACTGTACTTTGTAATGTATGTTTGAAGTGTTTTGTTCAACTTTCTTGCTTTGGAATCCTGCAATATGGGAAGAGTGGGGAGCTCAGATCTCTTTAAAGCTTTAAGGTTTTTTGATATGTATTATTTTTTAATGCATTTTTATTAAAGGGAGGTTTAAATTTCTATCAGTTATGATAAACCACCCAACTTTCCCTATTTGAGAGGGACAATCCCTTATTCTAAGCCCTGTCCTACAGTCCCTCTGAGATAGCCTTGTGTACCGAATTGAAGAATTTCCCTTAGATCCACCCACAGACTGCCCTGACACAGCCACAAACTACCTAGACACGCCCACCAACCACCCAGACAAACCCATGATTCCCCTCCCAACATTCGCCTCCTGACACAGCCACAAACTGCCTAAACACGCCCACCAACCACCCAGACACACTCATGATTCCCCTCCCAACTATCCCCTCCGAACACAGCCCTTCCCCCAAAAGTGATTTTACCTTATCTATTTACCTTACCTATATTTTTCAAATTTCTCAGTTGGATTCCTTTAGTTTTTATAAGTGGGGATTTAAATAAGTTTTGCAGTATGTTTTTATATATTTTTGAACAAAAGCAGTTTCTCATTTTACTTTTAGGAAAATGTTTTTCATTTTTGTGGCTCAATCAGTTCCAAATGCCTGTTTTTTGTAGTTTATTTTATAAGAATCTGTCCTATATAGAAAATATTTTCATTGTGTATATTTAAATATAATGAATCATATCGTGGAATACTTTTGAATTTGTTTTGTATATGTATTAAGGTAAAGTGTTATTAATGAGTGGTATTAAAAATATTGTACCCTCAAACTATGCATACAAATATTTTAAGTCTCTAAGGCCTAGATTTGGAGTTCGGCGGTAGCCGTCAAAACCAGCGTTAGAGGCTCCTAACGCTGGTTTTGGCCGCCCGCTGGTATTTGGAGTCAGTGATTAAAGGGTCTAACGCTCACTTTTCAGCCGCGACTTTTCCATACCGCAGATCCCCCTACGCCATTTGCGTAGCCTATCTTTTCAATGGGATCTTTCTAACGCTGGTATTTAGAGTCGTTTCTGAAGTGAGCGTTAGAGCTCTAACGACAAGATTCCAGCCGCCTGAAAATAGCAGGAGTTAAGAGCTTTCTGGCTAACGCCGGTTTATAAAGCTCTTAACTACTGTACCCTAAAGTACACTAACACCTATAAACTACCTATGTACCCCTAAACCGAGCTCCCCCCACATCGCCGCCACTCGATTAAAATTTTTAACCCCTAATCTGCCGACCGCCACTTACGTTATACTTATGTACCCCTAATCTGCTGCCCCTAACCCCGCCGACCCCTGTATTACATTTATTAACCCCTAACCTGCCCCCCACAACGTCGCCGCCAGCTACTTAAAATAATTAACCCCTAATCTTCCGACCGCAAAGCGCCGCCACCTACGTTATCCCTATGTACCCCTAATCTGCTACCCCTAACACCGCCGACCCCTATATTATATTTATTAACCCCTAATCTGCCCCCCTCAACGTCGCCGACACCTGCCTACACTTATTAACCCCTAATCTGCCGAGCGGACCTGAGCGCTACTATAATAAAGTTATTAACCCCTAATCTGCATCACTAACCCTATCATAAATAGTATTAACCCCTAATCTGCCCTCCCTAACATCGCCGACAGCTACCTTCAATTATTAACCCCTAATCTGCCGAGCGGACCTCACCTCTATTCTAATAAATGTATTAACCCCTAAAGCTAAGTCTAACCCTAACACTAACACCCCCCTAAGTTAAATATAATTTACATCTAACGAAATAAATTAACTCTTATTAAATAACTTATTCCTATTTAAAGCTAAATACTTACCTGTAAAATAAATCCTAATATAGCTACAATATAAATTATAATTATATTATAGCTATTTTAGGATTAATATTTATTTTACAGGCAACTTTGTAATTATTTTAACCAGGTACAATAACTATTAAATAGTTAAGAACTATTTAATAGTTACCTAGTTAAAATAATAACAAATTTACCTGTAAAATAAATCCTAACCTAAGATATAATTAAACCTAACACTACCCTATCAATAAAATAATTAAATAAACTACCTACAATTACCTACAATTAACCTAACACTACACTATCAATAAATTAATTAAACACAATTCCTACAAATAAATACAATTAAATAAACTAGCTAAAGTACAAAAAATAAAAAAGAACTAAGTTACAGAAAATAAAAAAATATTTACAAACATAAGAAAAATATTACAACAATTTTAAACTAATTACACCTACTCTAAGCCCCCTAATAAAATAACAAAGCCCCCCAAAATAAAAAATTCCCTACCCTATTCTAAATTAAAAAAGTTACAAGCTCTTTTACCTTACCAGCCCTGAACAGGGCCCTTTGCGGGGCATGCCCCAAGAATTTCAGCTCTTTTGCCTGTAAAAAAAAACATACAATACCCCCCCCCCCCAACATTACAACCCACCACCCACATACCCCTAATCTAACCCAAACCCCCCTTAAATAAACCTAACACTAAGCCCCTGAAGATCTTCCTACCTTGTCTTCACCATCCAGGTATCACCGATCCATCCTGGCTCCAAGATCTTCATCCAACCCAAGCGGGGGTTGGCGATCCATAATCCGGTCCAGAAGAGGCTCCAAAGTCTTCCTCCTATCCGGCAAGAAGAGGACATCCGGACCGGCAAACATCTTCTCCAAGCGGCATCTTCGATCTTCTTCCATCCGGAGCGAAGCGGCAGGATCCTGAAGACATCCAGCGCGGAACATCCATCCGGACCGACGACTGAACGACGAATGACTGTTCCTTTAAGGGACGTCATCCAAGATGGCGTCCCTCGAATTCCGATTGGCTGATAGGATTCTATCAGCCAATCGGAATTAAGGTAGGAATTTTCTGATTGGCTGATGGAATCAGCCAATCAGAATCTAGTTCAATCCGATTGGCTGATCCAATCAGCGAATCAGATTGAGCTCGCATTCTATTGGCTGATCGGAACAGCCAATAGAATGCGAGCTCAATCTGATTGGCTGATTGGATCAGCCAATCGGATTGAACTTGATTCTGATTGGCTGATTCCATCAGCCAATCAGAATTTTCCTACCTTAATTCCGATTGGCTGATAGAATCCTATCAGCCAATCGGAATTCGAGGGACGCCATCTTGGATGGCGTCCCTTAAAGGAACAGTCATTCGTCGTTCAGTCGTCGGTCCGGATGGATGTTCCGCGCTGGAGGTCTTCAGGATCCTGCCGCTTCACTCCGGATGGAAGACCATAGAAGATGCCGCCTGGATGATGACTTCAATCGGATGGAAGATCCTCTTTTGCCCCGCTTGGATGAAGACTTTGACCGGATCATGGACCTCTTCAGCCCCCCGCTTGGGCTTGGATCAGGACATCGGAGGAGCTCTTCAGGACGGATCGGTGAACCTGGATGGTGAAGACAAGGTAGGAAGATCTTCAGGGGCTTAGTGTTAGGTTTATTTAAGGGGGGTTTGGGTTAGATTAGGGGTATGTGGGTGGTGGGTTGTAATGTTGGGGGGGGTATTGTATTTATTCTTTTACAGGCAAAAGAGCTGAAATTCTTGGGGCATGCCCCGCAAAGGGCCCTGTTCAGGGCTGGTAAGGTAAAAGAGCTTGTAACTTTTTTAATTTAGAATAGGGTAGGGAATTTTTTATTTTGGGGGTCTTTGTTATTTTATTAGGGGGCTTAGTGTTAGCCAATCAGAATCAAGTTCAATCCGATTGGCTGATCCAATCAGCCAATCAGATTGAGCTCGCATTCTATTGGCTGTTCCGATCAGCCAATAGAATGCGAGCTCAATCTGATTGGCTGATTGGATCGGCCAATCGGATTGAACTAGATTCTGATTGGCTGATTCCATCAGCCAATCAGAAAATTCCTACCTTAATTCCGATTGGCTGATAGAATCCTATCAGCCAATCGGAATTCGAGGGACGCCATCTTGGATGACGTCCCTTAAAGGAACAGTCATTCGTCGTTCAGTCGTCGGTCCGGATGGATGTTCCGCGCTGGATGTCTTCAGGATCCTGCCGCTTCGCTCCGGATGGAAGAAGATCGAAGATGCCGCTTGGAGAAGATGTTTGCCGGTCCGGATGTCCTCTTCTTGCCGGATAGGAGGAAGACTTTGGAGCCTCTTCTGGACCGGATTATGGATCGCCAACCCCCGCTTGGGTTGGATGAAGATCTTGGAGCCAGGACGGATCGGTGATACCTGGATGGTGAAGACAAGGTAGGAAGATCTTCAGGGGCTTAGTGTTAGGTTTATTTAAGGGGGGTTTGGGTTAGATTAGGGGTATGTGGGTGGTGGGTTGTAATGTTGGGGGGGGGGGTATTGTATGTTTTTTTTTACAGGCAAAAGAGCTGAAATTCTTGGGGCATGCCCCGCAAAGGGCCCTGTTCAGGGCTGGTAAGGTAAAAGAGCTTGTAACTTTTTTAATTTAGAATAGGGTAGGGAATTTTTTATTTTGGGGGGCTTTGTTATTTTATTAGGGGGCTTAGAGTAGGTGTAATTAGTTTAAAATTGTTGTAATATTTTTCTTATGTTTGTAAATATTTTTTTATTTTCTGTAACTTAGTTCTTTTTTATTTTTTGTACTTTAGCTAGTTTATTTAATTGTATTTATTTGTAGGAATTGTGTTTAATTAATTTATTGATAGTGTAGTGTTAGGTTAATTGTAGGTAATTGTAGGTAGTTTATTTAATTATTTTATTGATAGGGTAGTGTTAGGTTTAATTATAACTTAGGTTAGGATTTATTTTACAGGTAAATTTGTTATTATTTTAACTAGGTAACTATTAAATAGTTCTTAACTATTTAATAGCTATTGTACCTGGTTAAAATAATTACAAAGTTGCCTGTAAAATAAATATTAATCCTAAAATAGCTATAATATAATTATAATTTATATTGTAGCTATATTAGGAT
This sequence comes from Bombina bombina, assembly GCF_027579735.1. Classification (NCBI taxonomy): domain Eukaryota; kingdom Metazoa; phylum Chordata; class Amphibia; order Anura; family Bombinatoridae; genus Bombina; species Bombina bombina. Next base: position 335,033,829 of record NC_069500.1, on the reverse strand, counting down.
TTATTTTACAGGTAAGTATTTAGCTTTAAATAGGAATAAGTTATTTAATAAGAGTTAATTTATTTCGTTAGATAAATATTATATTTAACTTAGGGGGGTGTTAGTGTTAGGGTTAGACTTAGCTTTAGGGGTTAATCCATTTATTAGAATAGCGGTGAGCTCCGATCGGAAGATTAGGGGTTAATAATTGAAGGTAGGTGTCGGCGATGTTAGGGAGGGCAGATTAGGGGTTAATACTATTTATGATAGGGTTAGTGAGGCGGATTAGGGGTTAATAACTTTATTATAGTAGCGCTCAGGTCCGCTCGGCAGATTAGGGGTTAATAAGTGTAGGCAGGTGTCGGCGACGTTGTGGGGGGCAGGTTAGGGGTTAATAAATATAATATAGGGGTCGGCGGTGTTAGGGGTAGCAGATTAGGGGTACATAGGGAGAACGTAGGTTGCGGCAGTTTACGGAGCGGCAGATTAGGGGTTAAAAAAAATATGCAGGGGTCAGCGATAGCGGGGGCGGCAGATTAGGGGTTAATAAGTGTAAGGGTAGGGGTGTTTAGACTCGGGGTACATGTTAGGGTGTTAGGTGCAGACGTAGGAAGTGTTTCCCCATAGGAAACAATGGGGCTGCGTTAGGAGCTGAACGCTGCTTTTTTGCAGGTGTTAGGTTTTTTTTCAGCTCAAACAGCCCCATTGTTTTCTATGGGAGAATCGTGCACGAGCACGTTTTTGAGGCCGGCCGCGTCCGTAAGCAACTCTGGTATCGAGAGTTGCATTTGCGGTAAAAATGCTCTACGCTCCTTTTTTGGAGCCTAACGCAGCATTTGTTTGAACTCTCGATACCAGAGTTAATTTTATGGTGCGACCAGAAAAAAGCCCGCGGAGCGTTAACAGCCCTTTTACCGCCGAACTCCAAATCTAGGCCTAAGGAATTATGTTACCAATTTACCATGTAAACACACAAGGCCACATAGCATTATGTAAGTTCATCAATTTGTAAAGTGCTTTTTTTTCACACACACACATATATATAAAGTATATATACAATACATATACAGTCATGGCCAAAAATATTGGCAACCCGGCATTTCTGTCAGATAATGCACCATGTCGCCCAGAAAATGTTTGCAAATATATATGTTTAGGCATTCTCATGTTTATTTATTTTGTTTGTATTGGTATGATACAAAAAAGTGGAGAAAAAACGCCAAATCTGACACATTCCATACAAAACTCAAAAATGGACTGGACAAAATTATTGACACACTCAATTTAATATTTGGCTGCAAACCCCTTGGAAAAAATAACTGAAATTAATCGCTTCATGGAACCATCAATGAGTTTCTTACACCTCTCTATTGGAATTTTGGACCACTCTTCTTTCGCCAACTGCTCCAGGTCTCTCAGATTGGAAGGGTTTCTTTTCCCAACTGCTGCTATGAGATCTCTCCACAGGTGCTCTATGGGATTAAGCTCTGGACTCTCCAGCGCTTTGTCTTATATATAGGTATAACTATATACAGAAATATTTAAGAATATCTATTAAGAAATACATAGAACATATTCTGCTATGTGCAGAACATTGGAATGTGAAATATTTACAGTAAATACATAGTTAAAACCTTTATTAAATATGAATATTGCACAAATATGATTTTACATGTTTTCATCTCCTTAAGTGCAAAGGGCTCCAATGCAGACACATTATAAATATATATGTGTATATATATATATATATATATATATATATATATATGAGTACATATGTATTTATGTGTTTATATGTGTATACGTGAGTGCAATCATGTTTACTTTCAACTTGTAATACCAGCGCAATTTAAACTGCACACAAAACCGATATCGCTTGCCCGCAAACATTTGCGCTCCATTTGTAATCTGGGCCATTATGAGTAAAACACAATCGCGCAATCATGATCACAATATTATGAAATATAAATAATACAAAAGCGAAAAAAAGGAGATTGCAATATGCTGAAATATGAAAACACTTTAAATATTGTGAAATATAAATATTACGATTGCGAATGCATGTTATCAATATAATGTAAATATTAATATTGAGAACACGCAATCGTAAGTAAAAATACACGTCTAAGGACACAATAGAAGATTAGTACAATCACATTTACAGTTTGCATACATATTCTGCCATTTTACTATACAATCTCCCAGCTCTTATAATTTTAATAGGAAGTGTTTTTTTTGTCTTTATTAACATAGTTGATCACAGTCATGACGAGTATATAGGCGTGGGAGTTTACTGGGTGTTCCGTAAGAGTAACCTGTATTTTAATGGGGAAACATCACCAAGGGTTTCTAATATTCAAAGCACTATCCTCCATCTTAACTATCCCTTTTCAGCCATATCAGTCTCGCCTGCTTTTTGCTGGCGATATTTCCCAGTGTAACAAATCTAGTAATTGTACAGAGAAACTGAATATATATATGCATTATATGAAGAGTTACTACAGAGAAAACTTTTTTATTTTGTATAAACACACTTTAAAGACAGCCCCCTCCTCATCCCACCTATATCGCAGCTCAGTGGCGATGTTGGGGGAATTTTGCTGAAGTTGCGATCCCCATTATATCTTAGCGAGACACATCGCCACTCACCTTTTTAGAATATATAAACACACGACGCACTGCGATCCTGGTGAACCCAAAAAGGCAATTTCCCATTGGTCTGTTGATGTTTTGAATAATAGGGCCCCTGTGAGAGACATACTCTTCAGACTTCACAAGCGCAGAATTGATATATTGAATACTACCATCGTTTGAGCACTCCCATTATTCAATTATACATTTTTCTAACTAATCTCAGCAGAGGACCTAATATTTGCTTTGTCTAGGATTATGATAATAATAATAATAAAGTTGAGCATTTAGTAGACTCAAATAAGTATGCTACCTTCTGTTCAAATAAGACTTTATTTGGTAAATTATGATGAAATAGTGTTCAATGACAGGGAGCTGCTTTAGAGAAAATTAGGTATACAACAAAGATTTAAATAGATAAACATTTAAAATATTGAGGCCACAAACTCCTCCTACAATTTGGAAGATTGTGCTAAGATGGGAGCAGGTTATTTTGTTGTATTTTTTTTCGGTATTTTATTACAAATAAATTATACCTGGTTGACTAGTGGGGTTGCAAGATATTTAAAATATTTGGGAAGCAGCAATTCTACCAGTGCATACAAAAATAATAAAAACTGGTGTGATTGAATCACTAATTCTGGAACTCTTTTCTACTGTCTTTTGTATCTATATCTGAACTTCTACAGTCTTTGTCATTTTTTAAGAGAAGTCTTGGACAAACTAATCAAATCTCATTCAAATACCATACCTCCCAATATTTCAATGGGAGGTGAGGTGGACATTTGGGTGCTTTTTTGTGGGTTGAAACACATGTTTGAAGGGGTGGAGATGCGGTTTTCTGAGTGTAGTGGGTGTACCATGTATGGAGTTAAAGAGGCTTTGGGCAGAGTCAGGGCTGGGCATTGACAGAAACTGGAAAGTTCATGGTTTCACTATGAAATCCAGGATATTTGATCTTAAAGGGACACAGAACCCAAAAATTTTATTTTGTGATTCAGATAGAGCATGCAATTTTAAGCAACTTTCTAATTCACTCCTATTATCAATTTTTCTTCGTTCTCTTGCTATCTTTATTTGAAAAAGAAGACATCTAAGCTTTTTTATTAGTTAAGAACTCTGGACAGCACTTTTTTATTGGTGGATGAATTTATCCACTAATCAGCAAGAACAACCCAGGTTGTTCACCAAATATGGGCCGGCATCTTAACTTACATTCTTGCATTTCAAATAAGGATACCAAGAGAATGAAGAAAATTTGATAATAGGAGTAAATTAGAAAGTTGCTTAAAATGTCATGCTCTATCTGAATCACAGAAGAAAAAATTTGGGTTCAGTGTCCCTTTAAGGGGTAGCAGTGGGAGGGGCAAAAGGGCAACAACCCATGACAATCCTGCAGTATATGGGAGGTGTGGGAGCTCTAAAGGACTGCAAAACACCAATGTTCAACAGTTTTGCCCTCAAACCACCAAGACTCACATTTGCTTCTTTTCAACAAGTCCTGGATTTAAAAAGAAAAATCTTGGGAGGTATAGAAGGAAGTATACAAACAAATATCCATGCAGCATAGATCTACTGTTAAATAAATGTTACAAATTAATACAATTTAATCAAACCTAACAAAACTAATAAAGAAATTAATGGTTTAAGTTATAAGAACACTCTATCAAAAATAAATCTTTTTTGTTTTCTAAAATAAACGTCTTGATCAGTAGCGCTCTTATCTTAAATAACAAAATATTCAGGGACCATAAAGAGCAGTGATAGTCAACTTCATAACAGATGGGGGCCACATATGTGTTAGATGCCTTGAGGGGTGCCTTACATGTATGGCTATGAAAAACACAAATAATTATATATTTCCTAACAATGTCCACATTTCAAGCTTACTTTTTCCTAGGGTCCTAGGGGAGAGGACTGCTAGTTGATAATCCCTGACAAAGTTTTCAAAAAAACTACTTGTGGCAAGAGCCACCCCTAACTACTGTATCTTCTGCATCACCTGTCATGTGCCTACTCAAGCCAAATGTATCAGTCTCAATCATTACGCACACACGTTAGGTGTCTCAATGCAGTAGCTATGTGGGACCTATAGTGGTACCTGCTCCTTCACATATATTTATATAATTAACCAGCATGCATGCTAACCTTCTAGCCCTGCTTTTCAATTTTGTTTAACTCTTCTGCACATTTTTTCCCACAATGCAAGTGTGCTTTGCTGCTGTACTAGGAAGTAATTGCTTACAGCTTACAACATTTAGCTTTGGCTGTAGGAGCAGTATAATACCTCAACAGCTACTCTATGAATGCATCTTGCTCCTATAAGCTTGGGTAATTTCTGCACATTAGCAGACATTTGTTATCAGTTCCATTACCATCTCCATTTTCTCCTGTATTACCAGTAACAAAAAATTCCTATTTTTCTCTGTGGAGCATATTCACTATGAGGGATATTTATCAAGCCGTCAACTGTGCTGCATTCGACAGCACCATTACGCTTGCCTAACATCACGGCCATGGACCTTAATAAGCTCTCCTTATTTATTAAAAAAGCTGTCAAGAAGCCGAAACCAAGTATGGGGCGATGAGCAGCGGACTGTTGTTAACTAACAGTCATCGATCTCACTGCTATTCGGCTTTTTCCCAACTTTATATATACCCTGTCACTAAACACCGCCACTATACTAAAATGTTTAACCCCTATCCCACCGCTCCCGGAGCCCATTGCAACTCTAATAAAGTTATTAACCCCTATCCCGCCGCTCCCGTAGCCCACCGCAACTCTAATAAAGTTATTAACCCCTATCCCGCCACTCCCAGAGGCCACCGCAACTCTAATAAAGTTATTAACCCCTATCCCTCCACTCCCGGAGCTCACCGCAACTAACTAAACGTATTAACCCCTATCCCTCTGCTCCCGGAGCCCACCGCAACTAACTAAATGTATTAACCCTTATCCCTCCGCTCCCAGAGCCCACCACAAATAAATAAATGTATTAACCCCTATCCCTCTGCTCCCGGAGCCCACCAAAACTAACTAAATGTATTAACCCCTATCCCTCCACTCCCGGAGCCCACCGCAACTAAATTAATGTATTAACCGCTAAACCCCTGGCCTCCCACATCACTATCACTTACTAAACCTATTAACCCCTAAACCGCAAGCCCCACACACCGCCATAAACTAAATTAAGTTATTAACCCCTAAACCTAACAATCCGCTAACTTTACATTAAATATTATCTTATCCCTATCTTATAATAAATTAAAACTTACCTTTAGAATTAAATTAAACTATGTTAAACTACTAATTAACCTACCCTAACTATTATCCTACAATTATATTTAACTATATTAAACTATTAATTAACCTACCCTAACTATTATCCTAAAATTACATTAAACTACAAATTAAATTAACTACAGTATATTACATATTTAAAAACCTAACCCTACTCAAATTATTTAAATCTGCAATAATTACTAAGTTACAAAAAAATAACAACTAAGTTACACAAAATAAAAAACACTAAGTTACACAAAATAAAATAATAAATTATCAAATATTTAAACTAATTACACCTAATCTAATAGCCCTATCAAAATAAAAAAGGCCCCCAAAAATAAAAAAACCCCTAGCCTACAATAAACTACCAATGGCCCATAAAAGGACTTTTTGCGGGGCATTGCCCCAAAGAAATCAGCTCTTTTCCCTGTAAAATAAAATACAAACACCCCCCCAACAGTAAAACCTACACAACCAAACCCCCCAAATAAAAACCTATCTAAAAACCTAAGCTCCCCATTGACCTGAAAAGGTCATTTGTATGGGCATTGCCCTTAAAAGGGCATTTAGCTCTTTTCTGCCCAAAATCCCTAAACTAAAATTAAAACCCACCCAATAAACCCTTAAAAAAACTTAACACTAACCCCCGAAGATCCACTTAAAGTTTTCGAAGACCCGATATCCATCCTCATCCAAGCGGCAGAAGTCCTCAGCAAAACCGGCAGAAGTCTTCATCCAAGCGGGCCGAAGTCTTCATCCAACCAGGCAGAAGTCTTCATCCAGATGGCATCTTCTATATTCATCCATCCGGCACCGAGTGGCTCCATCTTCAAGACATCCGGCGGGAAGCATCCTCTTCTTACGATCGCCGCTGAAGACTGAAGTTTCCTTTAAATGACGTCATCCAAGATGGCGTCTCTTACATTCCTATTGGCTGATAGAATTCTATCAGCCAATAGGAATTAAGGTGGAAAAAATCCTATTGGCTGTTGCAATCAGCCAATAGGATTAAGCTTTCATCCTATTGGCTGATCCAATCAGCCAATAGGATTGAGCTTGCATTCTATTGGCTGATTAGATCAGCCAATAGGATGAAAGCTCAATCCTATTGTCTGATTGCAACAGCCAATAGGATTTTTTCCGCCTCAATTCCTAATGGCTGATAGAATTCTATCAGCCAATCGGAAGGTAAGAGATGCCATCTTGGATGACGTAATTTAAAAGAAACTTCATTCTTCAGCAGCAATCGTAAGAAGAGGATGCTCCGCGCTGGATGTCTTGAAGATGGAGCCACTCCGCGCCAGATGGATGAAGATAGAAGATGCTGTCTGGATGAAGACTTCTGCCCGGTTGGATGAAGACTTCGGCCCGGTTGGATGAAGACTTCGGCCCTCTTGGTTGAAGACTTCTGCCGGTTTCGCTGAGGACTTCTGCTACTTGGATGAGGATGGATGTTAAGTCTTCGAAAACTGTAAGTGGATCTTTGGGGGTTAATGTTAGGTTTTTTTAAGGGTTTATTGGGTGGGTTTTAATTTTAGGTTAGGGACTTTTGGCGGAAAAAGAGCTAAATGCCCTTTTAAGGGCAATGCCCATACAAATGCCCTTTTCAGGGCAATGGGGAGCTTAGGTTTTTAAGATAGGGTTTTTATTTGGGAGTTTGGTTGTGTGGGTGGTGGGTTTTACTGTTGGGGGGTGTTTGTATTTTATTTTACAGGTAAAAGAGATGATTTCTTTGGGACAATGCCCCGCAAAAGGCCCTCTTAAGGGCCATTGGTAGTTTATTGTAGGCTAGGGTTTTTTTTGGGGGGGGCTTTTTTATTTTGATAGGGCTATTAGATTAGGTATAATTAGTTTAAATATTTTATAATTTATTTTTTATTTTGTGTAACTTAGTGTTTTTTATTTTGTGTAACGTAGTTGTTATTTTTTTGTAACTTAGTAATTCTTTATTGTAGATTTAAATAACTTGAGTAGGGTTATGTTTTTAAATATATAATATAGTTAATTTAATTTGTAGTTTAACTTAATTGTAGTATAATAGTTAGGGTAGGTTAATTAATAGTTTAATATAGTTTAATGTAATTTTAGTATAATAGTTAGGGTAGGTTAATTAGTAGTTTAATATAGTTTAATTTGGGCTCCGGGAGTGGCGGGATAGGGGTTAATACTTTTATTTAGTTGTGGCGGGGTCCGGGAGTGGCGGGATAGGGGTTAATACATTTATTTAGTGGCCACGGGGTCCGGAAGTGGCGGGATAGGGGTTAATAACATTATGTAGGTGGCGGCGATGTCGGGCAGTGGATTAGGGGTGTTTAGACTCTGGATTTATGTTAGTGTGTTAGGTGTAAACTTAACTTTTATTCGAGCATAGAAATCAATGGGATATCTGGCAGCATCCAACATAAGCTTTCGCTGCTTTCAGACTCCCATTGATTCCTATGGCATCCACGGCCTTCAGGGTTGCAGATTAAAAACCAGGTACACTGTTTGATAAATGGCAAAAGTTGTCAGATAGTGCCGAATTTGTATTCGGAATATCTGTAATGACGTAAGCATCGATCTGTGTCGGACTGAGACCGGCAGATCGTATGTTACGTCACAAATTTCAAATTTTGCTGGTCTGTAGGCTTTGATAAATATGTCAAATCAGGCTTGCCACAATTACGCTGCGGAATTCCAGCATATTTGCGGTTGATGGCTTGATAAATAGGACTCTTTATCTTAAGAAAAATTTATTACCTAATAAAAAATGAATATAGAAATAATTAGAGACCTTGATTGTTAGTAAATATTCCCTACTGAGAACCCCCTCCCCCATAGTTACTCCTTCATGTGAAATATTTGCCCTAATGGCAGCACCGGCCCAGGTTGCAACTATTACCCAATTAATATGTTATTTCTTCCCAGGTTTCACCTCCAAAGGTCTATTATCAAAGAAAATATTGTGAACAATAGCAGACAGGCTTGATATTTGCCATTTGTGGCCAAATATATGTTCCTACAAGAAAATCATATAATCCCACTGCAATCATTCATTTCTGACCTCCCTTAAAAGAAATATACGTTGCCATGAAAGTCTCAAGAGCCTCAAACATAATAATTTTCATGTTCACTAAGAACAGCAAGGTAGTTGCAAGTTTTAATGTGCAAATATATTGTGTAATATATTCAAATTTTCAATGCCCAAGGCTAATTACATAATTAAATTAGACATTGTGCTCCTCTTGAAAATCTAAGGTGAAAATAAAGGCCCAGGGGGCAAATTCATTATTAAATGCAAGACTAGCAAATATGTATTTGTAAAAGTCCTACTATGTTCATATTTAAGAAACATTTACACAATAATAGCTTTCCACCTGAATACACATCTATGTTACGCCGATATCAACCATCTGTGCGGATTTCATTAATGAGAGCTTGATGCAAAAACTGTTCTCTACAAAAAATATTTTTGTAGAATTTTCCTATTACTTGTTTGGCTGTAATGAAATGAGGATAAACACTTGTGTTATCTCATCTGATCTCGTATTATCAGATATCATATCAACATAAGGGACATAGAAATTAGGTTTAACAAGGAGCATACTGATGTTGGAACGATTGCATTCTCATTTTTCACAGCTTTATTTAGTGAGACAAGATAGATAGATAAATAGATAGATAGATAGATAGATAGAAATATATATAGATAGATAGGTAGATGGATTGATGAATAGATAGATAGCTAGCTAGATAGATAGATAGATAGATAGATGGATGAATAGATTGATTGATAGATAGATGATAGATAGATAGATGAATAGAAAGATATATAGATAGATAGGTAGGTAGATGGATGGATGGATGAATGGATGAATAAATGGATAGATGGATGGATAGATATAGATAGATAAATAGATAGATAGATAGATAGATAGATAGATAGATAGAGAGATAGATGATAGATTGATTGAGAACTAGATAGATAGATAGATAGATAGATGATAGATTGATTGATAGCTAGATAGATAGATAGATAGATAGATAGATATTGTAATCATTAATGAACATTAGGATATTCATATTCTATTTGGGTGCATTTTTCAAAGTTTTAAAAGTAGGATTTGTTCATCGTCTTTAAAACTTTATTAAAGGGACATTGCACACTAAGGTCCAGATGACAAGTGAAGTGTTATAGTGCAGGGTGTGCTATCAATATTACTGGAGCTTGCTAAGATTATTGCGCAAATTGATATTACAAGTCCATGGTAAAAAAGAATAACCAGATAATGTTTAGTGAGGCCGACATCCTTTTAGCAGATCAATGGATATTGTGACCGTGCTAAACATGGCTCACATTTCAAGTTAAAAGTTATGTATTGCACTCGAGCTCAACACATAACAGTGCCAAAAAACTTGAGATCTGAAGCAAAGTGTTAGGGCTAGAATAACATTTTAACAAAACATGTGTAAAATATATTAAAATAAAGTGTTAGACTCTTATATAAACATATTAATATAAAATGGGCTAGATTACAAATGGAGCGATAATTTATTGCTCCCCCATAAAATGGGAAATTCGCCCGTTTATGGGTGTGCGATAAATAACCAGGCAGGTTATTGCTACTGCGAGCTTGCGGTAGTAATTAGCACTCTGAAAATTATCCAGAGATCAGACCCCATAATAAAGAATATTTTAGTTTTTTAATAAAAAAACAGTACAAAACAGTTTTAAAGGGTTAAAGTTGGCGAGTGTGAGGTGTTAGAAAAAAAACAGCACTGAAAAGTGCCTTTGTATTGCGGTCTATAGGTACTGTGTGTTCCCTGTAAATATATATATGTATATGCTTATATACATTCATATTTATGTGTTAATATGTGTATATCAAATAAACACATACATATATAGGTATATATTTATATACAAATATATTTAACATTTGCTGCCCATGGCTGCGTTACTTACCCACTTCGCTGTCCTAGGTTCTCAGCCGTGTCTCACGGCATGAGAATGATGCTCCCATTGATACCTATGGAAACGCGCTCTTGTGAGGGCAAAGCTTCCATGCAAAGCAAACGCAAAGTCGTGCTCGCATTGCATCTAAGTTGTAATACCAGCGCACATTTGCGTGTGCTAGTATTACTAAGTGGAGACCAAATATTGCCCTTGCGAAAGACCAATATGTTTCTTATAAGAAAATATTGCCCTTGAGAAAGCCCAATTTGTTTCTCATAAGAAATATATGTGTAAATATGCACACATACATACATATATACACATGAATATATATATATATATATATATATATATATATATATACATATATAAATTTTAAACAAATGTAATATGTTTCATGTTTTTTTTAATAGAAAGAAATGCTCTCCTTCTTTATTAAACTTTACAATATAACGTGGCACAGATTATCCCTAATACCTGACCTGGACTTGGCAGTGGACTTTTTCTACTCTGAGTTCCAGCAGGTCTGTAATATCCATGCTCCGCTCCGGAAGCTCAGGTCCAATGGAGTGCATTTGCCTTGGGGCTCGACTGATCTCCTTGAGTTGTTCCAATACAGGTACTCTTTATGGTTAAAATATAAACTAACAGGTTCCCGAGATGACCTTGTTGCTTATAAAACAACTACATAGCACCTGAACTAGGCAAACCATGCTAACCGAACCCTTTATTTTTCAGACCAGCTGAACAGCAATCTGTCCCACAAGTATAAAAACAGTCACTGAGATACTAAAGTGCCTTATAGTCATCACTAATTCATTTAATTACCATTTTGTTGAATGTGCCACCTCCCTGTGGCACGATGTATAAAGGAGGATGTGAAAGAGGTTAATATCAAAGACTCAGCAACTCTCCTCTGACCCAGCAGTACAAATAAATTTAGTTTCCACTATCCATCATTAGTATCCACTGATAAAATAACGGATCATCTCCAAAATCTATAAATTAGATCTCAGTCTGGGCCCACCATTTACCTGCTTTGATCCTAAAGCTCAGTGCACCAGCTACTGCCCTTTCCATTGCATTTTTAATTAACATCTCCCTGATGTCTGGCTATATCCCCAAGGCATGGAAAACAGCAAGGGTTGTTCCGTCCCACAAAAGTGGAGATAAAACCCTGGTCTCAAACTATAGGCCTATATCTTTACTCCCTGTGTTGTCCAAAATATTGAATAAATCTGCCTATTATAAGTTAACAATGAGGTACAGACTGGAATGGAATGAGGCAAACTGACTGGAGTTATTTTCCTTAATTTTACAAAGCGTTTGAGACTGTTATTCACAACATCTAAATACGCCAGCTCAAAGCCTCAGGATTAAAGAATGAAATGTTAATTTGGTTCTGCTTTTACTCATCAGACAGATCTCATTTTGTGTCTTTTTCTATCAATGTCTCCAGCTCTCTAAAAAGTAATGTGCGGTGTGTCCCAGGGTTTCATTACATGTATGCGGATGACATTATAATATAGAACAAAGAAAGAGAGTCCCAACAAGAAACACATATGTATCTGCCCAATAACTTTAGTCGGATGCGCTGGGGTTTAATTATATAAAATGTCCTTGTTTATATTACGTTAGCCCAGTAGCTCAAACCACAATGTAATCAAAAGGGGAATTAATATACAAACATAGATAAGGGTTATCAGTCCAATGCCATTGTATTCGGTTATCAAAATTAATCCAGTGGCTCAATACCCAGTGTTAAGACACATACTCACTCAACCATATACACAGGAAAAAAGATTTTATCCAGATCTCTGGTTTAGAGTTAAGCAATATAAGTGAATAGATAGTAAAAAGGTGTCACTCACCAAGAAGCCGGTATCAGGGTCCCAACCACACACTCAAAACATCCTTAAGGTAGGCATATGTATGAAATCTGCACAGTCTTACCCGCTCTCGTCTTGATGTGTCCCACCTGGTGCGATGCGCTCTCCCGGGCTCCAGCCCATCCACAAACTGTGGATCGAGCTTCCTCGCAGTGTACCAGGTGACGTCAACAAGCAGGGCCGCTCTTGTTTCCTACTCAGCGGTAAGTCTGCCGATAATGATGTACTGACCCTGTCAGCTCCTTTGTTCTGCCAATCGCAGTGGACCCTGAATACTCCGTGATACGGACTCGGCGTTGAGGCAGGTAAATCCAGTGTAATCTAGCCTCATCGGGAATACGGCAAGAGCAAAGTTTAATTGTAAATCCTCGTCTGCCTCCAGACTAGATCAATAAGATTCCCCCTATGTTACAAACAAATTCCGGCAGGCAGTGCAGCTCATTTCCTGGCCAAAAGGCAAAAGAGTCATAAGCCGAAAAAGAAAAAGTTTAGCCAGGTATTTTTGGATATATAAAATATAACTTGTATTCCAGTGATACATATAAAATTAGAGAGGGATGTCACCCCCTAATAGAACCGGACTGACGCGTTTCAGCTGTAAAGCCGTACTCATAGCCCATAAAAACCTGACTCCCATCCCAATCATTAAGAACCTTGCTCTACATTCTGATTGGTGGATACAGTAATTGGATAATTATTTCTTGAAAAATGCAGGGGTAATCAGTAAACATATGATAAATAAGTTGTCAGACATAATAAAATTACATCATAGGTACATTATGATCCAACATTATAGATAACCTATGCAATATGGCATTAATATCATGATACTCTGTTCACATGCTATTCTTATAATAGAAGGTTTTAGAGCAAGGGATAGGTGTGATAATTTTGTCTCACCAACTTCAGAGTATAATAATAAAAAATAAAATAAATGGAATGTAGCTCTATTCTTGTTAACAGCAAGTAAATATAACTTATTCTACTAGCATGTACAAGGTGAGCATTTACTTTTAGTAATTGAAATGAAAAAGTATGGTATATTCCACAATGTAAGATAATAATAAATGTAATGAGAGGAACTTATTAGCCTCTAAAGTATAAACAATAATTCTATTATCAATAAAGAAAAAATGAGAAAAATTCCTTTATATTCAGGATAAGAAATGAAGTGGCGGAGTTTAACTTCAGATAAAGTAATGTTCAAGTATCTTTCCATAAGCTTCACGCACTCACACAAACACTCTAAAATATATGTACAATTCCAACACACACGCAATATTGACCAGCAAGGAGGAGGTTAATTCAGTGTAATACACCTCAGGTAAGTAATGACACAGCGTTATTTTTGGAAACCTTATGCTTTGTATACAATACGATACCCAAACCAGCGTGGTGACAAATCCAGATTTCCCCTGAAGCGATGGTGTAGCGTGGAGAGCGGTAATAACAGCAGAGTAAGTGTTAAACCGGAGAAAAGTAGAGAGCGGCGTCCCGGTAGCAGCTTGTGTGAGTGCGGCTTCAGCCGCGAGTGGAATGAGTTCCGGTAGCGTAGGGATACGATTAGGAGTATCAGACCAAAAGTATCAGGAAAGAAGTGCAGCAACTATGAGACACAAACAGTCTTCAAAAATTATAATAGTAAAGACCTGAATGGTAAAATACACTGCTAGGTATAAGCAGAAACACAGGATGAGAGAATCCACTTTAATTTTCAGGCACTGAGTAATGGAAAAGCACTTCCTTAAATAGGGGGAAGTGCTGATAGTCAGAAAGTCTTAAAGGGATAACACAATAGGTGTCCTCCCCCCTAAGGAAAAATAGGATCCTTACAAATAGAGAGTATATGTACAAAAATCACGGAATCCAGATAGGGCTCATCCACACTAAGCTCACCTTCAGGGCAATATACTGATGATATTTATTTTATAATAATTATATTCATAATCAAAATAGAGAGGAGGGATAGTGGATTCATATATACATGGATGTCCATCTCAGCTACTAGGAGTGGTATTGTAAAGATGTGACTAATAAGTCTTTATCACATGAATGGACAGCCCCATGTTATCCTCAACCACACTACTATATAAAAATTATGTATTAGTGCCATCCCTAACTATCATGTGGTAAAAGTGATATATAATATAAAATATACACCAAGTGTGTTTCCCCAAGATGAGGGGTTGATACCAGATATTCATGGCCAAAAATTGATAAAATCATACTCAGAATTCAGACCCAGTGTTTTTTTTTGTCTGGAGTCTGAATATCCAGTACATCTCTTGTCTTGACAAAATGTTGTACCTGTCCCCACCCCTCCTTTGGGGCAACGCTCTCTCAACGATCATCCACTTGAGAGAACTGCAGTCCTTGTCATGTCGTCTTACAAAATGAACCACCAGGGGCGTGCTGCTCTTGCCCACATTAATCATGGACAAATCTTCAAGTATCCTTGAGTGCACATCCCTGGTGGTTAACCCCACATATTGAAGATTACAAACTGAACACCAGAGTAGGTACACACAATACATGGATCTACAGTTGAGACAAGTATATGTCTCAAAAGTTTCCCCTGTCACTGTTGACGAAAAGGAAGAGTCCACATGGACATACTCGCAAGCCTTGCACTGTGAGTAGCCACATCTGTAAGTCCCCTTGTGTCTAAGCCATGATGATGATGTTGTTGCAGATCCTGGTTTCTTAGGTTGAGAAGGGGAGATCTGACTGCCAATGGATCTATTTCTCCTATAGGCAAACCTACAACCCCTTTTGACCATGTCTGCAAGGGCATCATCTGCTACCAATAGCTGAAAGTGATGCTGTATCACACCACAGATGTCCTGGTATTGTGAAGAAAAGTCGGTAACAAATGTCAATGTATTGTCAGTAGTTTTTTGGGATTTCACCCTATCCTTAAGGAGATCCTCCCTAGACATGTAGTTCACTTCATTCCTAGCCTTTTTGATCATATTCCTATAACCTCGTTCTTGCAGACAATTTTCAAAATCATCCGCATGCCTATTAAAGCTATTAGGCAGGATACAATTTCTCTTAAGCCGCACAAATTGTCCCTTAGCAACAGAGTACGTAGCATGTAGGAGACTGTTCCCGGATATAGGTTTCCTGTAGACCTCCGAAGTGACTATACCTGAGGACCATCCTCTCAATTCCAAGTCAAGATAATGCACCATGTTTTTATCAAATGTGAAACGTATATTCAGTTCATTATTTCCTAGGTATTCAACAAACCTACCAGCCATATCTCTATCTCCATGCCAAATAAAGATCAGATCATCTATGAATCGATGGTAAAACCTAATAGCAGACCTGAAAGGATTACTATCGGTATAGATGTGGGACCACTCCCACCACCCCATGAACAGGTTGGCGTAGGTGGGTGCAAATCGTGTGCCCATGGCGGTCCCACATCTCTGCCGGTAGAACTCACCCTCAAACTGAAAGACGTTAAAGACAATAAAAAGTTGGTAACTTCCATTATAAAGGTTCTGAGGGGCTCACTGTGCGACGTTTCATTCTCCAAGAAGTAGGCTATAGATTTTAAGCCCCATTGGTGTGGTATTGAAGAATACAACGCAACAACGTCCACAGTAAGCCAACCAGAATCCTGTGTCAATTGTACCTTCTCAACTAGATTCAGAATATGTTTAGAATCCTTAGTATAACTGGGGAGAGACCTCACCAGTGGCTGTAGGATGTCATCCAGCTACTCGGAGAGGTGCTCCAACATGGACCCAATCCCACTCACAATGGGTCTTCCTTGGCCTTTTTTAAGCGTCTGGTTAAACTTTTTCTTTTTCGGCTTATGACATTATAATATATTCAACAAAACCAAACATATCACAACTTGAGGCTGTGTTGCAGCAGGAATATTTTCAGAGGCCAAAAGATGGATCTGTAAAAATAAACTGTTTCTAAACACTGACAAAACAGTAAAAAAATGTTTTTTGGGATGAATCAAAAAATAAAAAATAAAATAACACAGAGTTAAACATAATTACATTATCAAACTGTAGGCTGACCACTGTAAACTCCTATAAATATCTTGGTATAAGGCTTGATCCTAACCTGACGTTTGGACCTCATATTGACAAACTATTATCCAAACTGTACCCTTAAATTGGAGCACTTTTTAGAAATAAATACTGTCTAAAGGTTAGGAAAGTTATTGTACAACAAATGTTTATCCTGGCAATCGATTACGTGGATGTTGTGTATGCATCAGTCCCTCAGATCCAACTCAGTAACTCAGATACACTCTCTTGCTTTGTGTATAACCGCGTTCCCATGCTTCCTGAGCAGTATGCTCACCCCTGCTCCACACTCTCCCTTAACTTTAGGTCCTCTTCTTCCGCTCTACTCTCCATTGCCTGTTACAAGAAGCTGGCTGGTCGGCATTCTCATTCAGAGCTCCTTAACCGTGGAATAACCTCCTAGAAAGCACCAAATCATTCAGCCTGAGATCTTTGAAAAGAACAATCACTCTATCTTTACAAATGAATCCATCTTGTAAAGTAAAAAAAGTCTTACCTTGTGTCTGTTTATAGCTATGTATAAATGTAACTATTTGTACAATATGTAATGTATTGCTGGCATATCTCAGGACATACTTGTAAACAAGAGAAATCTCAATGTATTATTTTTCCTGGTAAAACATTTTATGACATTTTATGAATAAATAAATACATTTTTATTAATATATGTATCTTTAAACATTTTATATATATATATATATATATATATATATATATCATATATATATATATATATATATATATATATATATATATATACAGACACATATTTTTCAAAAATATATACAGATATATATATATATATATATATATATATTAGCGCTGCGGAATCTGTTGGCGCTCTACAAATAACCAATAATAATAATAATAATAATAATATTTACAAAATATATATGTACATTTTCTTTGAGAGTGAAGAACATAGGTATTTCAAATGTTTCAAGTAATTCTTTACGCACATTCGGCTTTAGCTCAGTTGTCCTTCTGGTAAGTGCATGACCGAAAGACAGAAAAGGCTTTTGCAGCATACCCCATAGTAGTCTATGGGGAAAAGGAGTTAGTGGCGTTGCTTTATCCAACTCCAGATGTTAAACGTTTCCTTTCAACTTGTAACACCAGTGCAAACATATGGGCGCTATTGATTTAACTTGAGTGCAGTTAGCACTCAGCAGCACTAATATTTTTTAACTTGTAATCTATCCCTAGTTCTAGCTACAATGATAAATTCAAAGCCAAGATAAGCCTGAGAAAATTATGCACATGTATTTTTTTTAATAATATTAGCTTTTAAATATTGGCGAAAAAAAGTTTTGTTGTCTATAAAGCAATGGATGCCACTATATTGTAAGCTAGGTTTCCATCTCTGCTGATGCCAATTATTATCAGTCCCTCAGATCCAACTCAGTAACTCAGATACACTCTCTTGCTTTGTGTATAACCGCGTTCCCATGCTTCCTGAGCAGTATGCTCACCCCTGCTCCACACTCTCCCTTAACTTTAGGTCCTCTTCTTCCGCTCTACTCTCCATTGCCTGTTACAAGAAGCTGGCTGGTCGGCATTCTCATTCAGAGCTCCTTAACTGTGGAATAACCTCCTAGAAAGCACCAAATCATTCAGCCTGAGATCTTTGAAAAGAACAATCACTCTATCTTTACAAATGAATCCATCTTGTAAAGTAAAAAAAGTCTTACCTTGCGTCTGTTTATAGCTATGTAAAAATGTAACTATTTGTACAATATGTAATGTATTGCTGGCATATCTCAGGACATACTTGTAAACAAGAGAAATCTCAATGTATTTTTTTTCCTGGTAAAACATTTTATGACATTTTATGAATAAATAAATACATGTTTATTAATATATGTATCTTTGTACATTATATATATATATATATATATATATATATATATATATATATATATATACAGACACATATTTTTCAAAAATAGGGCCCCGGTGCAAGAATCCATGAAGATCCCCCCCCCCCCCCGGTTATGGTGTGAGGCTGGCATTAATTACCATGTGCAATAACCCTAGCTAAGCTTATAAGCTGTGTGAACAGCGATGCTGTGGCGTAAAGGGAATCTGCTAAAAAGGTGTGTCATTGTGAACCTAATTTGTATATCTTACCCACAATCCTTTGCTGCATTGAAACAATGTATTCCAGAGGTTTTCTGGCCTGTCTAGAATTGTTAATGAACTACACAATTAGTTATTTTCTCTATATTTTGTGCATAGTGGAGGATTTTAAACTCACCTTTTAACTCCCCCTAATTTTAAATGTTGTTGTATTTTGCCCGAAATCAACTTCACCCAGCAGTGATTCAAACCTTCGCCCAGCTGATGAGTAGCAAAAACTACAAAACAGTCTGTCCTGGGATGGTTATGAATCACTGCGCTAACACTAGCTAAGCTTATAAGCTGTGTGAACCAAGATTCTGTGGCGTAAAGGGAATCTGTTGAAAAACAGACTTGAAGTAAAAAGGTGTTTCATTGTTAACCTAAGTTGCATATCTTACCCAGAATCCTTTGCTGCATTGGAAACAATGTATTACAGAGGGTTTCTGTGGGAAAAACAAGCCTTCTGTCTTGTCTAGATTTGTTAATGAACTACACAATGAGTTATTTTCTCTATATTTTGTGTGTAGTGAAGGATTTTAAACTCACCTTTTACCTCGCCGCTAATTGTATTTTGCCCGAAATCAATTTCACCCAGCAGTGATTCAAACCTTCTCCCAGCTGATGAGTAGCAAAAACCACAAAACAGTCTGTCCTGGGATAGTTATGAATCACTGCACTAACCTTAGCTAAGCTTATAAGCTGCGTTAACAGCGATGCTGTGGCGTAAAGGGAATCTGCTGAAAAGCAGACTTGAAGTAAAAAGGTGTGTCATAGTGAACCTAATTTGCGTATCTTACCCAGAATACTTTGCTGCATTGGAAACAATGTATTCCAGAGGTTTTCTGTGGGAAAAACAAGCCTTCTGGCCAGTCTAGATTTGTTAATGAACTACACAATGAGTTTTATATATATATATATATCTCAATAAAATGTAGCTGTGGTTCTCCATTCTTATATTCTCCCTAAAACGTTACACCAATAAATAGTTTGACACTTAAAAATTCCAGTGAGCACGGTTTTCTTTACTACAATGCATTGCTGTTACCAGCACCCTAGTGCTTGATAATTATAGGTGAGTGTGCAGAATGTGTGTGTGTGTGTGTGTATATATATATATATATATATATATATATATATATATATATATATATATACACATATATATGTGTGTACTAGGCGATAAGCCTGCCAAGAGGGCAGTCTATGTTTAAAAAATACAAACCCCCAAGCTAAATTTACAGAAAAAAAGTTAAATGACAGAAAAAAATAAACAAATCTATCCAAAATAAAAAATTTAAACCTAAACTAATACCCCTATAAAAATAAAAGAATCCCCCTGAAATAAAAACACTCCTAACCTAACACTAAACTACCAATAGCCCTTAAAAGGGCCTTTTGTAGGGCATTGCCCTAAGTTAAACAGCTCTTTTACCTCTAAAAAATACTAAGTCCCCCCTAACAGTAAAAAAACCCCACCCACCAAATCCCCCAAAATAAAAAAACCTAACACTGAAATAAAAACTAAACTACCCATTGCCCCTAAAGGGGCATTTGTATGGGCATTGCCCTTAAAAGGGCAATCAGCTCTTTTTCTAGCCCAAAAAACCCTAATCTATAAAAAAAAACACCCCAAAAATGTAAATAAAAAAGCCTAAACCTAAGCCCCAAATAGATACTCACTGTTCCTGAAGTCTGGCGGAGAAGGTCTTTTTCCAGACGGATCCATTATCTTTGATCTTCATCTGGATTTAAGGCGACGTGGAGCGGAAGTGCTGAGCTGTGTTCCCGATGCCTAGATCTTTAGCGGCGGTCCTCAAAGGCGGCGGTCCTTGGTGGTGGTCCTCGGCGGCGGCGGTCCTCGGCGGCAGATGCTCCTCTTTAACCGATGTCCGTCGTAGACTGAAGATTGAATGCAAGGTACCGCAATCTATTTGGGGTACCTTGCATTCCTATTGGATGATTTCAAAATTTCAGCCAATAGGAATGCAAGGTACCCCAAATAGATTGCGGTACCTTGCATTCAATCTTCAGTCTACTGAAATCCTATTGGCTGTTCAAATCAGCCAATAAGATTTCAGTAGCTCTCATTCTATTGGCTGATTTCCAAAATGTCAGCCATTATGAATGCAAGGTACACCAATAAATATGGGGTACCTTGCATTCAATTTTCAGTGTGCGGCAGACGATCGCATGAAGAGGAGCCTCCATGCCGCTGAGGACTGCCATCGCCGAGGATCGTCACATCTGGGAACATTGTTCCGCACCTCTGCCCCTCGTTGCCTTCGCTGTGGATGAAGATAGAAGA
Source organism: Bombina bombina (assembly GCF_027579735.1). Lineage (NCBI taxonomy): Eukaryota > Metazoa > Chordata > Amphibia > Anura > Bombinatoridae > Bombina > Bombina bombina. Next base: position 335,012,627 of record NC_069500.1, on the reverse strand, counting down.
TGATGGACCCGTCTGGAAGAAGACCTTCTCCGCTGGACTTCAGGAACTGTGAGTACCTACTTGGGGCTTTAGTGTTAGGCTTTTTTGGGGGAGGGGTTGTTTTGTTTTTTAGATTAGGTTTTTTTCGGCAATTGAAAAAGAGCTGAATGCACTTTTAAGGGCAGTGAAAAAGAGCTGAATGCCCTTTTAAGGGCAATGTCCATACAAATTTTGGGGCAATGGGTAGTTTAGGTTTTTTAGTGTTAGTTTTTTTTATTTTGGGGGTTTTTTTGGTTAGAGGGGGGCTTTGTATTTTTTTAAGGAAAAGAGCTGTTTAACTTAGGGCAATGCCCTTCAAAAGGCACTTTTAAGGGCTATTGGCAGTTTAGTCTTAGATTAGGGGGTGTTTTTATTTTGGGGGGCTTTTTTATTTTCATAGGGATTAGCCTTTTTTATTTTGTGTAATTTTAGATTAATTTAATGTAATCCTAAATTGTTTTTTTTTTTTAGTGTACTGTTAGGATTTTTTATTTTAATTGTAATGTAGTATTTTTTTATTTTATGTAATTAAGGGATTAATTTAGGGGGTGTTAGGTTAGGGGGTTTAGTCATTAGATTAGTTATTTGCGTTGTGGGGGTCGGCAGTTTAGGAGTTAATAGGTAAATTATGTTTAATGCGTTGTGGGGGGTTGGCAAATCAGGGGTTAATATGTTAATTAAGGGGGGGGGTTAATACTTATTGCGGGCGGTTACTTTTTTCTTTTTAATACTTATTGCGGGCGGTTAGGTTTTTCTTTTAATACTTATTGCGGGCGGTAAGGTTTTTTTTTTTTAATACAGCGGGCGTTTAGTTTTTTTTTTTTAATGCTCCGTTTGCCTTCGCTGCATCCTGGTGGATTATTTCACTACCCTGCCATTTTTGGAATCCACTGGGATGAGAAAAGACATACAGGGAGCCCAAGCTGACATTATACACACAGGGAGCTAAGCAGAGTGGTAAATAGCTACTACTATAATAGGGCAGCGTATATAGGCAAGGCAGAGTTCAATTAGGTGAAAAGATACTTCTCTGTACGAGATGCTGATGAAGATGGGCCATTGCTGATACGACGAGTGCTAGATGTATCAGAGGTACATTACCGACTCAGCTCACCATTGCACTGGCTTGCCTCTTCAGTTCAGCTACCACTAGCCGCCCTCGCTCAGCTCTGCGACTACCGTGCTGCAGACTCACAGGCCTCTATTTATCAAAGGTCTTGCGGACCTGATCCGACAGTGCGGATCAGGTCCGCAAGACCTTGCTAAATTTAACATTGCACCAGCAGCTCACAAGAGCTGCTGGTGCAACGCCGCCCCCTGCTGACTTGCGGCCAATGGGCCGCCAGCAGGGGGTATCAATCAACCTGATCGTACTTGATTGGGTTGATTTCTGGCGATTCCTGTCCGCCTGCTCTGAGCAGGCGGACAGGGTTATGGAGCAGCGGTAATAACTTCATAACTGGTGTTTCTGGCGAGTCTGAAGCCTCGCCAGAAACACGGGCCGCCAAGCTCCATACGGAGGTTGATAGATAGGCCCCACAGTCTCAATGTCCCTGACTACACGTGCAGTCATGAGCTGATTGAGGAGACTACACATGCTGTCAGGTCAGGAGCCAATAGGTAGCAGACAGAAACAAAAAAAATGTAAAAAAAAGTTTGTGCTGAAGCTGCCCCCCCCCCCCCCTGAGGGCGGGACCTCCAGGGCCCGGTCGCAGTTATGGACTCAGCATCCCCGATAGTTCTGTCCCTGGTAATGATTTTTGGACTGATATATCTATTTATTGCAAGATATGCATATGAATATATATATGTCTAGATATATCAAGATCTATATATGCGAATATCTCTTTGAAAATCCCTCTGAGATATTGTTTAATGTGTATAAGATTGTAATGTGAAATATTTTTATTATCTCCATAGTAAAACATATCTCTGTACATATAAATTCACGTATCTCTATGTATGTGTATGTAAGTCAATGTAAAATCAATTGTTTGCTTTTTTTTTCTAACATCTAAAATTGCCTATCTTTTAGCCCTTATAACTTTTGTGTGCAATATTTTTTTTATCAGACAGTGTTAATATAAATGTAACTGTACTTTGTAATGTATTTTGGAAGTGTTTCGTCAAACTTTTATGTTGCAGAAAACTGTTAACTACAGCTCTTCATGCGGGGAAAGGATTGTTGTGTAAAAGGCGATCGCGCATGTGCAGTCACGATTTTTCAAGACTTGTAATATCAGAGCAATGGAATTTTTTTGCGAAAAAAACATATGGCGCACGGAAAACCCATAACACGCGATTTGTAATCATGCCCATAGGGTTTAAAATCCCTTTAACACTATGATGCTTTTTACATTTTCAAAATGTGCAAAAGCGTAGACTAAAAATAATAAATACAAAAACTGTGCTATGTGAATCAGATATCTGACTCTTGGTCATATATAGTTCCTTAAAAAAGGTAAATTTTCTGAACAAAACCCATAGTTATTTTTTTATTTTTTGTCTTTTGGCTCATAGAAGTTTTAACTCGTGGTGGAACCTCCAATAGATGCAGAGGTATCCTATTGGTCAAGGGATACTGATGGGTATATACTACTTTGCCTTTATTCCTTTCTTTCTTTTGGCTCAGTTGTTTTTGCTCTTTTTAGATCTTTTGTTATTTTAACAATTACAAATAAAATACATTTTTAAACTTACTGTGCAACATTAACCCCTCGCTCTACTTCTCTTTTTTCTTCCTTTTAAATCTTTTCTAACGTGTTGGAACAACCCTAAATTTACAGAAAGTACTAATGCTTGAGCAATCTATTCTTAATCTTGTTAATTAATTTTACATTAGTGAAGCCAAAACATATTTTACTCTAAAAGTTTTTTTTTTAATTTTTATTTGAGGTTCCATATAAGGCATACAAAAATTAAAAGACAGCAAAGTACAGAGATCTTTTTGACAGTAAACATTGTAAAATAATTTTACAAAGACTATTGTATAAGCAGTATGCCAAACAGTGTGTCAACCTCCTGGATAACACCCAAGGCCACTTTTGGACCCTGCAACCTTAGAGCAATCTTACAGGAAGTTATCTTGATCAGAGGAGACCACTTTTGGGTCCCATATGTCTAACCTCGTTTTTTATTTTAATATATATTTGAACCAAACCTAAAAATAGTGAATCTTAATTTTCTCATCTTATAAGAAATATAACAAAATAGTAATAGCGAGCCTTAAACTATAGGAGCACAGTTGAGTCCTTAAGAGATTATATGTATGTCCAGATTATATAGGCCATAGACAGCATCACAAGTAGTAATATATAGTTATTGTGGAAGCCTGTGGGGAGGAGATTAGCCTAAATTTAGGGCTCCATCAATAAAATATCAAAGTAAGACAGTTATCATTTGTGTGGTTTAATTGGAGTATAGGTTCAGTTCTGGAGAATTCAGGCCAGTGTAAATACCATGGATATTGTCACTAATGGGATATGTGTAGAAAGCCGACGATGCATGCAAACTAAACAAAATATAGTAAAACACAGATCAGGACGTACTGGTGTGTCTGTATACTTATCCCAATAGTAGGCTGTTGAAGATGATTGATCCACACATACAGCTCAATTGGAGTGTACGCTAAGAGGTATAGGAAATCCTCAGTGGTCTTTGATGCAAGAATGTTAGAGACTTAATTATATATCTAGCTAAAGTAGGCTGGAGTTATTGGGGCTTGGGAACAGTAACATAACCTAGATAATCATTCCAGGTTTGATATTTTAACAGTTTCCACTTGCAATGTGAATGGAATAAGATGGCATACTATATAGAGATAGCAAGAGATGTAAAAAGAGAAGTGCAAATACTTACAAAGACTGATCAAAACATAATTGCAGCATAATTGCAAGACAGGGGCTCGACAAATAAAAGCTGAGTGAACAGTTAACAGTTAGGGACATACGGTGTATTGAAAATTTGCACAATTTAAGGTATACTGGCTCTACATATCTGCTAATACTACTTTTGGAACTAGATTTCTCAAAGCGGAACACACAAACAAAAGGGAGTGCTATTTCCGAATCTCTTGATAAACAAAGTATAATCTCACTTCCAGGACGTTATATCGATATATGCTGCTGAGAAATCCCCATTACAACACGGTAAAGACACAGAATTCAAAAGTTACAGCTACAGAGTAATAAACATGAAAACGCTCCTAAGTGCATTTATATTATAATTGACAATAGCGCAGCTTGTTGGGGTATAGCAAGTGGGAAAGTGAGCAACTAACATTAACCCATCCTCCTCCAGAGTTCAACTGACCCCAAATATGGACAGGGGATAAAGGTAAGAACAGGTCTCCACAACAAAGTAAGTATTTTATACTGAATAAAGTAAGTCATGTCCCAGCCGTAATTAAGCTATTGAAAGGGAGAACATAAACTAATAGTAAATATGGCCCTTAACGTGGGGTTGGGGGCACAAATGGATATATGAGCTATTACCCATAAGCCCAATAGTGTGTCTGCAGGAGTTCATCCTATTCCCGTTTTGATAGCAGGAAGGGTTAGTAAATGTTTCCTAGAGGGTCTCCACAATGCATGGCACTTAATTATGGACCATGTGGCTAACATAAGGAGAGAGGTAAGAGCCATGCGAGAGCCAGTATCACAGAGTCTTTCTCCTTCCCCAGCAGTCAGGTCGCCTCTAAGTATCATCATGACCGCTGTGGGTGGCATAACGAGAATTTCTCTTTGGTGCAGTACTCGCACTCCTGTAGTAGCACCGATTAGCGTAGTGCTGGTGTTGTCTTCAGCTCCGCTTCTAGAAAAGAACTGGCTGTTGCCTTGTAGGTAGGTGACAGCGGGTTGCGGCTGTGTGTTTCCACGAGGAGTGGTGGTGGGCATAGAGCCCTTTCTCACTGGGCTTCTTTGCATTAAGTGCTCTGAAGGAATCAGGCCTACTTCCTCCATAGGACAGGCCATAGTGGGGTCTTGCGAGGGCTTCACGCCCGGTGCTATGTCAGCACATGGCAGCCTGTGGTCTCCAAAGGTATTCTTACCATATTGCATAATAGACGGTGGTAGTGTCTCTGGTTGCTCTATGGGTAAGTGATCCTGTGTTTGATCCCCATCTGCTAGTTTAAAGTCCTCTACAGGTAGTTCTCCTCCATGTTCATATTTCCATGCCGCCGCCATTTGCCTCTCAAGTTGCAAAAAATGTTCTGACAAAATAGTACAAATCTTCTCCAGCAGCAAAGCGGATTCACGCTCCATTCTGATGGTCTGAGGTTGTATTTGCAGAATAAGGCTTAGAGATGTAGTAGTTTTTCAGTGTCTACGCACTGTATACCCGGTTGACAAGATACCGGGGGGTGTTGAGTGCCTCACACTAAGGAATCTGCCCTAGGCCTCAATGCTCCGGATCGGCTGACTGAAGTAGAATTTCAACAATAAACATATCATTAGGTTCAGTGTGAGTAGCTGATTTCAAATGCTTAATGTTGTAGCTTAGATGATCTTGCTATACACCGATAATAGGCAAGTTATCAGTGATCTATCTAGAGCAGCCAATATTGCAACCATTCAAGGTGCTGCCCAGAGACAAGCCCCCACTCTAAAAGTTTTTAACATGTACATTTAATGTGAACTTCTTTGGAATAGCAAGTTTATTGTGAGATTATGCAAGTCAGTCCAAATTTACTATATTAAAGGAACACTGTACCCAAATTTTTTCTTTTGTGAGTCAGATAAGGCATGACATTTTAAGCAACTTTCTAATTTACTCCTATTATCAAATTTTCTTCATTCTCTTGGTATCTTTATTTGAAATGCAAGAAAGTAAGTTTAGATTCCGGCCCATTTTTGGTGATCAACCTGGGTTGTTCTTGCTGATTGGTGGATAAACTCATCCTCCAATAAAAAAGTGCTGTCCAGAGTACTGAATAAAAAAAAAAGCTTAGATGTCTTCTTTTTAAAATAAAGATAGCAAGAGAACGAAGAAAAAATAAGTGGCTTAAAATTGCATGCTCTATCTGAATCATGAAAGAAAAAAATTGGGTTCAGTGTCCCTTTAACACTGTCATAAACTTTACATAGTGCAGTTTCTAGAATTGTTGTTTACGTATTAACACAATTTTAATTCAGTTAAGTATTTTTTAATATGTTATGCATTAGTGAAAGGAACTGTAATTAAAGTCAAAATTACAATTTCATCATTTAGATAGAGCATGTAATCTTAAACAATTTCCCAATTTACTTTTGTTATCTAATTTGATCCATTATCTTGGTATCCTCTGTTTAAAAGCATAACAATACCTAAGTATGCTTAGGAGCAGCAATGCACTACTTGGAGCTAGCTTCTTATTGGTAAGCTGCACATATATGCCTCTTGTCATTGTCTCGCCTGATTTGTTCAGCTAGCTCCAAGTAGTGTATTGCTGCTCCTTCTACAAAAGTTACCAAGAGAATGAAGCAAATTTAATAACAGAAGTACATTTGAAAGTTGTTTAAAATTATTCTATCTGAATTATTAATTTTGTATTTAATGCCATTTGAAGTATCAGATTCTGGTTGTCTGTGACTGCCCTTAAAGCTAATCAGGAGTTGATGCTTGGGTAATACATTATAGTTGTCATTCGGACTGGTAGATTCTAGTAGCAGATGTGTCTACAGAACGTTTCAGAAAAGTCTTTGGAATAAAATGACTATGCTCTTTTTGATTAAAGCTCTCTTAATTTCAATAGTTGGGTTAATCATATAATAAACAGGTTGGATGGATTCCCCCCATAAAGTGCAGTAAAGTGAAAATTAAATGTTAATGGTTTAGTTAGAAAATGCAATTTTAAACAACTCTGCAATTTACTTATATTATCAAAATGAGACTTCTATCACAATCTATTGTGAGCTGTGTTTTTGACAGTTTTTTGGTCAAAAACAGAATTTATGCTTACCTGATAAATTACTTTCTCCAACGGTGTGTCCGGTCCACGGCGTCATCCATAACTTGTGGGAATATCTCTTCCCCAACAGGAAATGGCAAAGAATACAGCAAAAGCTGTCCATATAGTCCCTCCTAGGCTCCGCCCACCCCAGTCATTCGACCGACGGACAGGAGAAAAACAGGAGAAACTATAGGGTGCCGTGGTGACTGTAGTTAAAGAAATAAATTCATCAAACCTGATTAAAAAACCAGGGCGGGCCGTGGACTGGACACACCGTTGGAGAAAGTAATTTATCAGGTAAGCATAAATTCTGTTTTCTCCAACATTGGTGTGTCCGGTCCACGGCGTCATCCATAACTTGTGGGAACCAATACCAAAGCTTTAGGACACGGATGAAGGGAGGGAGCCAATCAGGTTACCTAAACAGAAGGCACCACGGCTTGCAAAACCTTTCTCCCAAAAATAGCCTCCGAAGAAGCAAAAGTATCAAATTTGTAGAATTTGGCAAAAGTGTGCAGGGAAGACCAAGTCGCTGCCTTACATATCTGATCAACAGAAGCCTCGTTCTTGAAGGCCCATGTGGAAGCCACAGCCCTAGTAGAGTGAGCTGTGATTCTTTCAGGAGGCTGCCGTCCGGCAGTCTCGTAAGCCAATCGGATGATGCTTTTCAGCCAAAAGGAAAGAGAGGTAGAAGTAGCTTTTTGACCTCTCCTTTTACCAGAATAGACGACAAACAGAGAAGATGTTTGTCTGAAATCCTTTGTTGCTTCTAAATAGAATTTTAAAGCACGGACTACATCCAAATTGTGTAACAAACGTTCCTTCTTTGAAACTGGATTCGGACACAAAGAAGGCACAACTATTTCCTGGTTAATATTCTTGTTGGAAACAACTTTTGGAAGAAAACCAGGTTTAGTACGCAAAACAACCTTATCTGAATGGAACACCAGATAGGGCGGATTACACTGCAGAGCAGATAACTCAGAAACTCTTCTAGCAGAAGAAATAGCAACTAAAAACAAAACTTTCCAAGATAACAACTTAATATCTATGGAATGTAAAGGTTCAAACTGAACCCCTTGGAGAACTGAAAGAACTAAATTTAGACTCCAGGGAGGAGTCAAAGGTCTGTAAACAGGCTTGATCCTGACCAAAGCCTGAACAAAAGCTTGAACATCTGGCACAGCTGCCAGTCGTTTGTGTAACAAGACAGATAAAGCAGAAATCTGTCCCTTTAGAGAACTCGCTGATAATCCCTTATCCAAACCCTCTTGGAGAAAGGAAAGGATCCTAGGAATTTTCATCTTACTCCATGAGAATCCCTTGGATTCACACCAACAGATATATCTTTTCCATATTTTATGGTAAATTTTTCTAGTTACAGGTTTTCTGGCTTGTACCAGAGAATCTATCACAGAATCGGAAAACCCACGCTTAGATAAAATCAAGCGTTCAATTGCCAAGCCGTCAGCTGGAGAGAAACTAGATTTGGATGTTCGAATGGACCCTGTACTAGAAGATCTTGTCTCAAAGGTAGCTTCCATGGTGAAGCCGATGACATATTCACCAGGTCTGCATACCAAGTCCTGCGTGGCCACGCAGGAGCTATCAAAATCACAGAGGCCCTCTCCTGTTTGATCCTGGCTACCAGCCTGGGAATGAGAGGAAACGGTGGAAACACATAAGCTAGGTTGAAGGTCCAAGGCGCTACTAATGCATCCACTAGAGTCACCTTGGGATCCCTGGATCTGGACCCGTAACAAGGAACCTTGAAGTTCTGACGAGACGCCATCAGATCCATGTCTGGAATGCCCCATAATTGAGTCAACTGGGCAAATATCTCCGGGTGGAGTTCCCACTCCCCCGGATGGAATGTCTGACAACTCAGATAATCCGCCTCCCAGTTTTCCACTCCTGGGATGTGGATCGCAGATAGGTGGCAGGAGTGATCCTCCACCCATTTTATGATCTTGGTCACTTCTCTCATTACCAGGGAACTCCTTATTCCCCCCTGATGGTTGATGTAAGCAACAGTCGTCATGTTGTCTGATTGAAATCTTATGAATCTGGCCTTTGCTAGTTGAGGCCAAGCCCTGAGAGCATTGAATATCGCTCTCAGTTCCAGAATATTTATCGGGAGAAGAGATTCTTCCCGAGACCATAGACCCTGAGCTTTCAGGGAATCCCAGACCGCGCCCCAGCCTAACAGACTGGCGTCGGATCTTTAAATCCAGAATTGGTCTGAAAGTTCCCTCTTTTTTGGGAACTACAAACAGATTTGAGTAAAACCCCATTCCTTGTTCCACGGTTGGAACTGGGTGTATCACTCCCATTTTTAACAGGTCTTCTACACAATGTAAGAATGCCTGTCTCTTTATTTGGTTTGAAGATAAGTGAGACATGTGGAACCTTCCCCTTGGGGGTAGTTCCTTGAATTCCAGAAGATAACCCTGAGAAACTATTTCTAGTGCCCAGGGATCCTGAAAATCTCTTGCCGAAGCCTGAGCGAAGAGAGAGAGTCTGCCCCCTACTAGATCCGGTCCCGGATCGGGGGCTACTCCTTCATGCTGTTTTGTTAGCAGCAGCAGGCTTCTTGGCCTGCTTACCCTTGTTCCAGCCTTGCATCGGTTTCCAAGCTGGTTTGGTTTGCGAAGCATTACCCTCTTGTTTAGAGGTTGCAGAGTTGGAGGCCGGTCCGTTCCTGAAATTGCGAAAAGAACGAAAATTAGACTTATTCTTGGCTTTGAAAGGCCTATCTTGTGGGAGGGCGTGGCCCTTACCCCCAGTGATGTCTGAGATAATCTCTTTCAATTCTGGCCCAAAAAGAGTTTTACCCTTGAAGGGGATATTAAGGAATTTTGTCTTGGAAGATACATCCGCTGACCAAGACTTTAGCCAAAGCGCTCTGCGCGCCACAATTGCAAACCCAGAATTTTTCGCCGCTAATCTAGCTAACTGCAAAGCGGCATCTAAAATAAAATAATTAGCTAACTTGAGTGCGTGAACTCTGTCCATAACCTCCTCATACGGAGTCTCTCTACTGAGTGACTTTTCTAGTTCCTCGAACCAGAACCACGCTGCTGTAGTGACAGGAACAATGCACGAAATGGGTTGCAGGAGGTAACCTTGCTGTACAAAAATCTTTTTAAGCAAACCCTCCAATTTTTTATCCATAGGATCTTTGAAAGCACAATTATCCTCGATAGGAATAGTAGTGCGCTTGTTTAGTGTAGAAACTGCCCCCTCGACCTTAGGGACTGTCTGCCATAAGTCCTTTCTGGGGTCGACAATAGGAAATAATTTCTTAAATATAGGAGGGGGAACAAAAGGTATGCCGGGCTTCTCCCACTCCTTATTCACTATGTCCGCCACCCGCTTGGGTATAGGAAAAGCGTCGGGGTGCACCGGAACCTCTAGGAACTTGTCCATCTTGCACAATTTTTCTGGAATGACCAGGTTGTCACAATCATCCAGAGTAGATAACACCTCCTTAAGCAGTGCGCGGAGATGCTCTAATTTAAATTTAAATGTCACAACATCAGGTTCTGCCTGTTGAGAAATTCTACCTGAATCTGAAATTTCCCCATCTGACAAAACCTCCCTCATGGCCCCTTCAGATTGGTGTGAGGGTATGACAGAGCAATTATCATCAGCGCCCTCCTGCTCTACAGTGTTTAAAACAGAGCAATCGCGCTTTCTCTGAAATGCAGGCATTTTGGATAAAATATTAGCTATGGAGTTATCCATTACAGCCGTCAATTGTTGCATAGTAACAAGCATTGGTGCGCTAGAAGTACTAGGGGTCTCCTGCATGAGCAAAACTGGTGTAGACACAGAAGGAGATGATGTAGAACTATGTCTACTCCCTTCATCTGATGAATCATCTTGGGCAACTTTACTATCTGTGGCAGTACTGTCCTTACTTTGTTTGGACGCTATGGCACAATTGTCACACAATTTTGAAGGGGGAGACACATTGGCTTCCATACATACAGAACATAGCTTATCTGAAGGTACAGACATGTTAAACAGGCTTAAACTTGTCAATAAGGTACAAAAACCGTTTTAAAACAAAACCGTTACTGTCTCTTTAAATTTTAAACAGGGCACACTTGAATATGTGAAAAACTATGAAGGAATTGTTCAAATTTTACCAAATTTTCACCACAGTGTCTTAAAGCATTCAAAGCATTGCACCCCAAATTTCAAACCTTTAACCCTTAAAATGAAAAAAACGGAGCCGGTTACAGTTTTAACCCCTCTACAGTCCCAGCTACAGCCTTTGCTGCGACTTTACCAAACCCAGGGGGGAATACGATACCAAATGAAGCCTTCTAGGAACCTTTTCAACTACTTTCAGATCCACACACATGCAGCTGCATGTCCTGCTCTCAAAAGTAACTGCGCAATAATGGCGTGAAAATGAGGCTCAGCCTACTACAGGGAAGGCCCTTCCTGACTGGAAAGGTGTCTAAACCAGTGCCTGACGTTAAAAAACGTTCCCCAAAGTTTATAAGTGTGAAATTCAACATTAAGCTGTATAAAAAGCCCAAATAAAGCAATCGATCTTGCCCATAAAAATGTCTACCAGTTTTATAGCCCATATTAAGCCCTTTATTCTGTTTGAGACTAAGAAAATGGCTTACCGGTCCCCATGAGGGGAAATGACAGCCTTCCAGCATTACACAGTCTTGTTAGAAATATGGCTAGTCATACCTTAAGCAGAAAAGTCTGCTAACTGTTTCCCGCAACTGAAGTTATTTCATCTCAACAGTCCTATGTGGAAACAGCAAACAATTTTAGTTACTGCTGCTAAAATCATATTCCTCTCACAAACAGAACTCTTCATCTTTTTCTGTTTCAGAGTAAATAGTACATACCAGCACTATTTTAAAATAACAAACTCTTGATAGTAGAATAAAAAACTACAACTAAACACCACATACTCTTCACCATCTCCGTGGAGATGTTGCCTGTGCAAGGGCAAAGAGAATGACTGGGGTGGGCGGAGCCTAGGAGGGACTATATGGACAGATTTTGCTGTACTCTTTGCCATTTCCTGTTGGGGAAGAGATATTCCCGCAAGTTATGGATGACGCCGTGGACCGGACACACCAATGTTGGAGAAAAAATCTACTTTTCAAAATGGCACAACCACAATAGGGATAATTTGTCTGATTCTCACAGCCCTAAGTATTTTTTCAGCCAATCGAAAAAAAAGCCCTATCTACCCTATAGCGCCAAATACTGTTTAGCGATTACAATACGTTTTCAGCTTACTTTTAAACTACTTCTCAAGACCGTTTTTGGCTTATTGACTTTGGCACCTCAAAGCTTTTGATAAGTCCATGTAAAGGTTTAGCAGTCACTTTTTCATGGCTATTTCCAAGCAGTCTTTTGCATTGCACCTATGTTAAGCCACTGGACACATTCTAAAGGTTTGTTAAGTGGTATTGATTCATTAAAGTTCCTTTCATCCCTATTGGAGAGGCTGTATAGAGTCAACAGGGTTCACATTTACATATATATAGGGAAATATGTAAATGGTATGACTACATGATTTCATGTACAGCTAAGTGCATCTGCAGTATGTGTGATTTTACATTTCAAATTTCATTATATTTCTTATTCGCACTGGTGTGATTGTCACAAACAGTAAAGGTGTTATTAATATAGGGTTTTTACAGGAGATTGCATGATAGCAGCTTTCAGAGTTAACTATTGCAATTCGTTTCCATCCGCACCTCTACAAACCCATCTTAATGCATCTATTAGGTTATGTGGCTTGCTAGACTGTGCACTGTTTTTCTATCACTTTATAGACATTAGACATATTTCACAAATATTCTTTTTAACTATTTTTATTTATTTTATTTTTTAAAGGACCACTTCCATTTTGATGAGAACTGTGTACAACATGGCTACTTCTAATAATTTATTTTTCACAGGATTTTCACTTCTTTTAAACTGTGGATATTGACCTCGCTGCCTTGCTGCGTAGTATAATTTAAGAGACTTTTAAACAAGACTGTGCAATTTTATAGGGGATGCTAAGTCCAAACTTAAAAATAAGTTAGTTATAAGTTGTTTTCATAGAAACTCCCAGTCACCATTTTGGGGCCTATTTATCAAGCTCCGTAAGGAGCTTGATGTCCCGTGTTTCTGGCGAGCCTTCAGGCTTGACAGAAACACAAGTTATGAAGCAGCAGACTAAAGACCGCTGCTCCATAACCTGGCCGCCTCCTCTGAGGCTGCGGGCAGACATGGCCGGAAATCAATCCAATCCAATACGATTGACACCCCCTGCTCGCGGCCAATTGGCCACAAATCTGCAGGGGGCGGTATTGCACCAGTAGTTCACCAGAACTGCAGGTGCAATGATAAATGCTGAGAGCGTATGGTGTCGGCATTTATCGATGTGCAGCGGACATGATCCGCAGTATCAGATCATGTCCACTCGCACATTCTTAAATAGGCCCCTTTGTGTACAGTTCACAACAAAATGGAACCTGGCTTTTAACAAACAAGAAAAATAAAATGGGTTAATCAAAATCTTTGTAAAAGTTGTCGAATGCCCTTATAGCGATAGAAAAACAGTGCAGAGTCTGGCCATCTGCATCCTAACAGAAACATTTCGATAGTTTAGCAATGGTGCAGACGGAAATGGATTGCAATAGTCAACTGTGAAAGCTGCAATTATGTGATCTTGCGTAAAAACCTGATTTTTATAATGCCTGCACTGTTAGTGACAATCAAGCCAGTGCAAGTGACATATCCAATCATATATAAAATATTACCACATGACATTTGTAGACGTTTGTGTCCTGAAGTGCCTATAGAAGTATGTCAATCCTGCCAAGAAACGTTTGACATTCTTATGGATACTGAGTGTTGAGAGTGTCTTGTGATGACAATAGATGAATGTCACACATGTAAATTTGTTTTTTTTCCTTGTCTTGTGTCAGACAGAACATACAATTTTAAGCAACTTTTCAATTTACTTATATTATCTAATTTTCTTGCGTTGTTAAAAAGCATACCTAGAAAGGCTCCAGGGGCAGCAACACACTACTGGGAGCTTGCTCCTGATTTGTGGCACCCATATTTGCCTCTTTTCATTGGCTCACTCAATATGTGCAGCTAGCTTCCAGTAGTGCGTTGCTGCTCCTTCAACAAAGTATACAAAAAGAATGAAGCAAATTTGATAATAGAAGTAAATTGGAAAGTTGATTAAAATTGTATGCTCCATTCAAATCATGAAAGAAAAATGTGGGCTTCATGTTCCTTTAAGAGGAGTAAATAGGTTATTGTATGTGTCCATTTCGGGAGACCTCCCAGTTTCTATTTAGAAAACATGCAGTTAACACTCAAAAAGTCTTTTTGAGGAGCTCTTCGGTTGAAAATGCATTTGCGGCAGTTTTTATATATGATATAGCATTGTGATTGCTCAGGTCAGGATCCAGGAGAAAAGTCGAGGAAAAGCAGGGGTTAAACAACAATCTGGAAGCAAAGTACACAATCATCAGACAGGAGAGAAATCAGAAATCATGCAAAAATATCAATGAGAATCCAGCAGTAAATATAGAAACAGCACACCAAGGCCTAGAATTGGAGTTTGGCGTTAGCCGTGAAAACCAGCGTTAGAGGCTCCTAACGCTGGTTTTAGGCTAACTCTGGTATTTGGAGTCACTCAAAAAAGGGTCTAACGCTCACTTTTCAGCCGCGACTTTTCCATACCGCAGATCCCCTTACGTAAATTGCGTATCCTATCTTTTCAATGGGATTTTTCTAACTCCGGTATTTAGAGTCGTGTCTGAAGTGAGCGTTAGAACTCTAACGACAAAACTCCAGCCGCAGGAAAAAAGTCAGTAGTTAAGAGCTTTCTGGGCTAACGCCGGTTCATAAAGCTCTTAACTACTGTACTCTAAAGTACACTAACACCCATAAACTACCTATGTACCCCTAAACCGAGGTCCCCCCACATCGCCGACACTCGATTAAATTTTTTTAACCCCTAATCTGCCGATCGCCAACTACGTTATCCTTATGTACCCCTAATCTGCTGCCCCTAACACCGCCGACCCCTATATTATATTTAGTAACCCCTAACCTGCCCCCCACAACGTCGCCGCCAGCTACCTACACTTATTAACCCCTAATCTGCCGACCGCAAAGCGCCGCCACCTATGTTATCCTTATGTACCCCTAATCTGCTGCCCCTAACACCGCCGACCCCTATATTATATTTATTAACCCCTAATCTGCCCCCCACAACGTCGCCTCCACCTGCCTACACTTATTAACCCCTAATCTGCTGACCGGACCGCACCGCTATTATAATAAAGTTATTAACCCCTAATCCGCCTCACTAACCCTATAATAAATAGTATTAAACCCTAATCTGCCCTCCCTAACATCGCCGACACCTAACTTCAATTATTAACCCCTAATCTGCCGACCGCAAAGCGCCGCTATTCTAATAAATGTATTAACCCCTAAAGCTAAGTCTAACCCTAACACTAACACCCCCCTAAGTTAAATATAATTTACATCTAACGAAATTAATTAACTCTTATTAAATAAATTATTCCTATTTAAAGCTAAATACTTACCTGTAAAATAAATCCTAATATAGCTACAATATAAATTATAATTACATTGTAGCTATTTTAGAATTAATATTTATTTTACAGGCAACTTTGTAATTATTTTAACCAGGTACAATAGCTATTAAATAGTTAAGAACTATTTAATAGTTACCTAGTTAAAATAATTACAAAATTACCTGTAAAATAAATCCTAACCTAAGTTACAATTAAACCTAACACTATACTATCATTAAATTAATTAAATAAAATACCTACAATTACCTACAATTAAACCTAACACTACGCTATCAATAAATTAATTAAATACAATACCTACAATTACCTACAATTAAACCTAACACTACACTATCAATACATTAATTAAATACAAAACCTACAAATAACTATAATGAAATAAACTAACTAAAGTACAAAAAATAAAAAAGAACTAAGTTACAAAAAATTAAAAAAATATCTACAAACATAAGAAAAATATTACAACAATTTTAAACTAATTACACCTACTCTAAGCCCCCTAATAAAACAACAAAGCCCCCCAAAATAAAAAATGCCCTACCCTATTCTAAATTACTAAAGTTAAAAGCTCTTTTACCTTACCAGCCCTGAACAGGGCCCAAGAAGTTCAGCTCTTTTTCCTGTAAAAAAAAAACCATACAATACCCCCCCAACATTACAACCCACCACCCACATACCCCTAATCTAACCCAAACCCCCCTTAAATAAACCTAACACTAAGCCCCTGAAGATCTTCCTACCTTGTCTTCACCATACCAGGTTCACCGATCGGTCCTGAAGAGCTCCTCCGATGTCCTGATCCAAGCCCAAGCGGGGGGCTGAAGATGTCCAAGATCCGGTAGAAGTCTTCATCCAAGCGGGGCAGAAGAGGTCTTCCATCCAATTGAAGTCTTCATCCAGGCGGCATCTTCTATCGACATCCATCTGGAACGGAGCGGCAGCATCCTGAAGACCTCCGACGCGGAACATCCATCCTGGCCGACGACTGAACGACGAATGACGGTTCCTTTAAATGACGTCATCCAAGATGGCGTCCCTCGAATTCCGATTGGCTGATAGGATTCTATCAGCCAATCAGAATTAAGGTAGGAATATTCTGATTGGCTGATGGAATCAGCCAATCAGATTTAGCTCGCATTCTATTGGCTGATCGGAACAGCCAATAGAATGCGAGCTCAATCTGATTGGCTGATTGGATCAGCCAATCGGATTGAACTTGATTCTGATTGGCTGATTCCATCAGCCAATCAGAATATTCCTACCTTAATTCCGATTGGCTGATAGAATCCTATCAGCCAATCGGAATTCGAGGGACGCCATCTTGGATGACGTCATTTAAAGGAACCGTCATTCTTCGTTCAGTCGTCGGCCAGGATGGATGTTACGCGTCGGAGGTCTTCAGGATGCTGCCGCTCCGTTCCAGATGGATGTCGATAGAAGATGCCGCCTGGATGAAGACTTCAATCGGATGGAAGACCTCTTCTGCCCCGCTTGGATGAAGACTTCTACCGGATCATGGACATCTTCAGCCCCCCGCTTGGGCTTGGATCAGGACATTGGAGGAGCTCTTCAGGACCGATCGGTGAACCTGGTATGGTGAAGATAAGGTAGGAAGATCTTCAGGGGCTTAGTGTTAGGTTTATTTAAGGGGGGTTTGGGTTAGATTAGGGGTATGTGGGTGGTGGGTTGTAATGTTGGGGGGGGGTATTGTATGTTTTTTTTACAGGCAAAAGAGCTGAACTTCTTGGGGCATGCCCCGCAAAGGGCCCTGTTCAGGGCTGGTAAGGTAAAAGAGCTTTTAACTTTAGTAATTTAGAATAGGGTAGGGCATTTTTTATTTTGGGGGGCTTTGTTGTTTTATTAGGGGGCTTAGAGTAGGTGTAATTAGTTTAAAATTGTTGTAATATTTTTCTTATGTTTATAGATATTTTTTTATTTTTGGTAACTTAGTTCTTTTTTATTTTTTGTACTTTAGTTAGTTTATTTCATTGTAGTTATTTGTAGATATTGTATTTAATTAATGTATTGATAGTGTAGTGTTAGGTTTAATTGTAGGTAATTGTAGGTATTTTATTTAATTAATTTAATGATAGTATAGTGTTAGGTTTAATTGTAACTTAGGTTAAGATTTATTTGACAGGTAATTTTGTAATTATTTTAACTAGGTAACTATTAAATAGTTCTTAACTATTTAATAGCTATTGTACCTGGTTAAAATAATTACAAAGTTGCCTGTAAAATAAATATTAATCCTAAAATAGCTACAATGTAATTATAATTTATATTGTAGCTATATTAGGATTTATTTTACAGGTAAGTATTTAGCTTTAAATAGGAATAATTTATTTAATAAGAGTTAATTAATTTCGTTAGATGTAAATTATATTTAACTTAGGGGGGTGTTAGTGTTAGGGTTAGACTTAGCTTTAGGGGTTAATACATTTATTAGAATAGCGGTGAGCTCCGGTCGGCAGATTAGGGGTTAATAATTGAAGTTAGGTGTCGGCGATGTTAGGGAGGGCAGATTAGGGGTTAATACTATTTATTATAGGGTTAGTGAGGCGGATTAGGGGTTAATAACTTTATTATAGTAGCACTCAGGTCCGCTCGGCAGATTAGGGGTTAATAAGTGTAGGCAGGTGGAGGCGACGTTGTGGGGGGCAGATTAGGGGTTAATAAATATAATATAGGGGTCGGCGATGTTAGGGCAGCAGATTAGGGGTACATAGGGATAATGTAAGTAGCGACGGTGTCCGGAGCGGTAGATTAGGGGTTAATAATAATATGCAGGGGTCAGCGATAGCAGGGGCGGCAGAATAGGGGTTAATAAGTGTAAGGTTAGGGGTGTTTAGACTCGGGGTACATGTTAGGGTGTTAGGTGCAGACGTAGGAAGTGTTTACGCATAGCAAACAATGGGGCTGCGTTAGGAGCTGAACGCGGCTTTTTTGCAGGTGTTAGGTTTTTTTCAGCTCAAACAGCCCCATTGTTTCCTATGGGGGAATCGTGCACGAGCACGTTTTTGAGGCTGGCCGCTTGCGTAAGCAACTCTGGTATCGAGAGTTGAAGCTGCGTTAAATATGCTCTACGCTCCTTTTTTGGAGCCTAACGCAGCCTTTATGTGGACTCTCAATACCAGAGTTATTTTTATGGTGCGGCCAGAAAAAAGCCGGCGTTAGCTACGCGGGTCCTTACCGACAAAACTCTAAATCTAGCCGCAAGGAAATTAATTCAATAAATGGGCTCAGAACACAGGAAGTGCTGGGTATTTAAGATTTAGGGGACAATTTATTAATGTGTGAGCGGACATGATACGATGTAGTGTATCATGTCTGCCGCACATCGATAAATGCAGACACTGTGCGCGCGTGTCGGATTTTTAATTCATATTACAAGTTGAAAGTAAACACGTTAGCTTTAACGCAATTGAAATTTACTCAGAGCTCTGGTTAACTGTTTCGCGAAACAAAAAAGGGTAAAAAAACACATAAAAAAAACATGGCAAAGTACACTTACACTCATAATAACACAATCTAACAAAAATGATTAAATAATCATTATGTACATATGTATTTATATGTGTGTATATGTATTTACAGACATATATACACATATTAACACATAAATAAATATGTACACATATATAGAAATATTTATTTCTGAATAAATAGAACATATTCTTCTAT
This sequence comes from Bombina bombina, assembly GCF_027579735.1. NCBI lineage: Eukaryota > Metazoa > Chordata > Amphibia > Anura > Bombinatoridae > Bombina > Bombina bombina. Next base: position 334,993,370 of record NC_069500.1, on the reverse strand, counting down.
GCAAAAAACATTGAAATGTGAAATATTAGTTTTTTCATGTCGGGTTAGTGCACTTGAGAATATTAGATCGGGTTTGCGCGCAACTAGTTTTTTCACTTTTTTTTGCTTCTATGGGGGAATAGGTTATTCTAAGTTCAGCTTTTTATGCCCGTTGGGTTAGCACGCAATCAATAACTTTTTAATTTCAACTTGTAATACAAGAGCAACCCACTGCCTGAGCGGGAGCGTTAAATAGCTCTCCACTTGTAATCTGGACCATAATAGGTTAAATGGATTTAATATTTGCAAACTGTCTAATGTTATAAATGTTGGTTGTTTTTTTTATATTGGGCCTTACCTTTGTATATTTACTCATTTACATTTCATGATTGTTTTGCTGCTTTTATGCTTCATTACTTTTGAATTTTTGCACGTTTTCAGCTTGCATTATTAAACTGTAAATGCTTTTACCAGCATAACGCCTTTCTTGCTTTGCCTGGATGGTGTGCACCTGTATGGAGGTGCTTTTGGTTGTCTGCACGAGTCTGGGTGGGCTCAGATTTATATTTTGAGCAAGTCTTCTCATGGATCAGATCTCCGCTCATGATATACAATGGTCTACCAGTAGTTACATACTGTACATTTCATATCACACAGGAATATGTTTGCTTCAAACATGACCTATGTTAAGGTTTCAGCTTCACATAATCAACAAAAATAGATTTACTAAGTAACCTAAAAAAGGGTTTGATATACAATTTTACATTATTTCTTTGCAGATAGTTACAAGCAGCTGATTAATCTCTCTTTGTTTTAATCCACTATTCAGTCATTTTTTTCCAATTAATTCCTTTAGATTAACTGTGGTATAATGAAACCAGAATGTCCAGGATCACTGCAACACCATGAATATATCTGTGCCATTTGTGCACCATCAATCATCCAATCTGTTTGATTGATATATGTTATGTGCTTTACACCAAAGGGAGTGATTTTCTACATGCTGTGCTTTTTTGTATTTTTATTCTATAATTATTATTACATTTCATAGCGGGAACTCATTTTTTAAAGACGCTGTCATTTTCTTTCCCTAAGTGCATCACTATTGTTGGGGCAGGTTCCATATGATGCATTGCACTCAAATCTCATTAAAACAAGAAGTTAGTATGATGATGGATTAGAGTAATGTGTCATTTATAGCTGGAGGCACTAGTACTTTATCATTAATGAGATGGCGGAAGTAAAAAGTAGGCCCACAGGCATTCAATCTAGTTGCAAGACAGAAGAAGGTTGGTTGAGTACAAATGCATAAATCAATAACCTGTCACTTGTGCTTTATAATAGGTTAAAACTGAGCATAGAGTTGCATATGCATATATACATTACAACCCAAATGTATTCTGTATACTATGGGGCTGATTACAATCCTTTAGAAAAACGTATCTCTATAGACTATAATGGTGATTTTCTGTAGAAAATTATTAGATACATTTTTCTAAAGGATTGGCATCACCCTCCCTATTTAAAGTTTTCTTAGCCATTGATTTGACAGTTACAGAAAACTTGAAACAAGACTTTTGTCTTTAGAGTCTATTTGATTTCTGCATATGGTTTGTCAGAGTGTTAGAGCAACGGGCCAACTGTTGAGACCTGGGTGGAGATGGGTGTGTCCTAGGTAAAGCTGGGGCAGTCTCTATAAACCATGACATTGGTCCTGGTGTAGATGGTGGGAAGAGGGCCAGACCTCCCACCGTCCTTTTTTTTTTTACATCATGGGGGAGATTTAATAAGCAGCGGATGCTGCTTTCTCAGCGCAAAGTTTCTGGCTCGTAGAAGTTAAGAAGCAGCAATCGTAAGACCGCTGCTCCTTATCTTGTCCGCCCCCTTTTAGGTGATCGGGATGATTGACACCCCCTGCTAGAAATGCTTGTGCAATGTTAAATGCCGACAATGTATGCTGCAGGCATTTAGCAATGTCAGGCGGACATGGTTCGCTATTTGGTAAATTGACCCCCATATCTTTATAAGGTTAAATAAAGTCCTTTATAATGCCTTTTGTTTAGAAAAAATAATTCCTTATTCATACTTAAAAGGCTTTAAAGGGAGAGTAAACACTTTGGCCTAGATTACAAGTGAAGTGCTGTTTATAGCATAGGATACTCTATAAAAATGACTGGTGCAATCTGGTATTACAAGTCCATGTAAAAATGAATAACCAGAGAATGTTTAGCACAGCAAGCATCCCTTTAGCACACCCTATACTTTCAATGGATAGCGCCATGCTAAACATCTTTCATATTACAAGTTTTAAATGATGTGTTGTGCTCAAGTGCAACACTTAACAGCACTAAAAATGTTAGCGCAACTTGAGACCCGAAGTAAAATATTAGGGCTAGAAGAAAATACAAAACACATGCTAAGATATTAAAATAAATTATTATACTCACATGTATATATATATATATATTTTATATATATATATATATATATATATATATATATATATACATAAACAACCCCAATTCCAAAAAAGTTGGAACAGTAGGGAAAATGCAAAAAAACAAACAAAAAGAGTCATTTGAAAATAAAATTCACCCTGTACTATATTGAAAATGCATTATTAACTTTATTATTATTATCGGTTATTTGTAGAGCACCAACAGATTCCGCAGCGCTATAAACAAAGGGGGAGTACAACAAAACAATTATAGGGATCAAATGGGTAGAGGGCCCTGCCAAGAGTTGTAGTCAGCTCTTAAGAAGGTGATCTACAAACAGCTGGACTCTTAGGCTTACATGCTAAGGGGGTTCAGGAGATAGCAATGGAGGAGTGGAACTGGTATAAAGTAAGGTTAGCATAGGTTGTATGCATCCCTGAACAGTAGAGTCTTTAGGGAGCGCTTGAAGCTTTCAAAACTAGGGGAGAGTCTTGTGGAGCGATAGTTCCACAAGATGAGAGCCAGTCTGGAGAAGTCCTGTAAACGGGAGTGCGATGAGGTAACCAGAGAGGAGGAGAGTAGAAGGTCATGAGCAAAGTGAAGGGGATGGGAGGGAGAGTATCTGGAGACAAGGTCTGAGATATAGGGGGGAGCAGTGCAGTTGAGGGCTTTGTATGACAGAGGGAGAATTTTGTGTTTGATCCTAGAGGCAAGCCAGTGAAGGGATTGCCAGAGAGGTGCAGCAGATGAAGAGCGACGTGTAAGGAAGATGAGTTTGGCAGAAGCATTCATTATGGATTGTAAAGGATCTAGGTGGCAGGTGGGGAGACCAGAGAGGACAGAGTTGCAATAATCGAGGCAGGAAAGAATGAGAGAGTGGATTAAAAGTGTCTAATTTAAAGATGTTTTTAAGGTGGAAACGGCAGGCTTTAGCCAAGGACTGAATGTGAGGAGTGAAAGAAAGATCTGAGTCAAATGTGACCCAGAGACATTGGGCATGTGGGGTAGGGGTAATAATGGAGTTGTCGACAGTTATAGAGAGATTGGGGGTGGAGATTTTGGAAGAAGGGGGGAAAATGAGGAGCTCAGTTTTAGAGAGATTTAGCTTGAGGTAGTGAGAGGACATCCAGGAAGATATGTGAGAAAGACAGTTAGTGACACGGGTTAGCATGGAAGGAGATAGGTCTGGTGCAGAGAAGTATATTTGGTTGTCGTCGGCATACAAGTGATATTGCAAACCGTAGGACTTTATTAGGGAACCTAGTGATGATGTGTAGATTGAGAAGAGAAGAGGACCGAGGACAGAGCCTTGCGGTACTCTGACAGAAAGTGGTGACGGGGCAGAGGAGGCCCCAGAGAAGGCTAAACTAACTAGGTACGGTTTGACAGGTAGGAAGAGAACCACGAGTGGGCTGTGTCACAGATGCCGAATGATTGGACGGTTTGGAGCAAAAGAGGGTGATCAACAGTGTCAAAGGCTGCGGACAGATCAAGGAGAATAAGCAGAGAGAATTGGCCTTTTGATTTTGCTGTAAGTAGGTCGTTGGTAACCTTAACAATTGCTGTCTCTGTGGAGTGATGGGGACGAAATCCAGATTGCAGTGGGTCGAGGAGGTAGTTTATTGTAAAGTTTTTTGAGGATAGGTGTGACCAGTGCATGTTTCAGCTATGAGGGAAATATACCGGTGCTGATGGAGAGGTTGAAAATGTGTGTTAGTATAGGGGTAAGGGTAGTAGAGAGGGAGGGGAGTAGCTGTGAGTTGATAGGGTCAAAGGGACAGGTAGTGAGGTGAGAGTGCAGTATAAGTGCCGAAACTTCTTCCTCAGTAACAGGGGAGAATGAGCTAAATTTTACAGTTATGTGAGTTGTGGTTGAGTGAGAGCATTTGAGGGGGGAGAGAATGGCATTATGTTGAGAGTTGATTTCATTTCTGATGGAGTCGATTTTGTTAATAAAGTGGCTGGCAAAGTCTTGAGCCAACAGAGAAGTTGTATTAGGAGGTGGGGGAGGGCGGATGAGAGTATTGAAAGTGGAGAACAGACGTTTTAGGTTTGAAGAAAGATGAGAGATAAGAGTAGAGAAGTAGTGTTGCTTATGGAAATTAAGGGCAGAATAGTAGGAGTTCAAGATGAATTTGTAATGAAGAAAATAAGCTGAACTCCGAGATTTTCTCCAGTGCCACTCAGCAGTATGGGAACATCTGCGTAGGTACCGTGTCAGAGGAGTATGCCAGGGTTGAGGATGAATGTGTGATTTCCGAGCTATGGTAAGAGGGGCGAGATTGTCAAGGATGAATATAAGGGTGGAATTATAGTGGCAGATAGATTGTTCAGGGCAGGAAAAGGAGGAGAAGGATGAGAGGAGAGGTTTGAGGGAATTATCAAGCTGTTGATGATCTAATGACATAATGCTTCTGTGAAGTTTGGTGTGAGGAGTAGAAGGAGGGAGAGTTGTAGGGAGGGATGATATGTTGCAAGTAAGGAGATGGTGGTCAGAAAGAGGAAAGGGGGAGTTTGTGAAATTTGAGAGAGTGCATCAATAGCTAAAGATCAGGTCATGAGAGTGGCCGTCTTTGTGAGTGGGAGAATCAGTCCATTGTGACAGACCGAAAGAGGAACTGAGTTGCAGAAGTTGTTTTGCAGTGGGATTGTCAAGAGGGATATCGAAGTCACCAAGAATGAGGGCAGGGGTGTCTGAGGAAAGGAAATAAGGTAGCCAGGCAGTCAAGTGATCTAGAAATTGAGTTGAGGAGCCAGGGGGTCGGTATATGACTGCAACACGTACAGAGAGAGGGGAGAATAAGCAAATCATGTGGGTTTGGAATGAGGGAAATGTGAGGGAAGAGATGGGATATATTTGTTGAAAGGTGCAACGAGAGGAAAGTAAAAACATAATTTATGCTTACCTGATAAATTCCTTTCTTCTGTTGTGTGATCAGTCCACGGGTCATCATTACTTCTGGGATATAACTCCTCCCCAACAGGAAATGCAAGAGGATTCACCCAGCAGAGCTGCACATAGCTCCTCCCCTCTACGTCAGTCCCAGTCATTCGACCAAGAATCAACGAGAAAGGAGTAACCAAGGGTGAAGTGGTGACTGGAGTATAATTTAAAAGATATTTACCTGCCTTAAAACAGGGCGGGCCGTGGACTGATCACACAACAGAAGAAAGGAATTTATCAGGTAAGCATAAATTATGTTTTCTTCTGTTATGTGTGATCAGTCCACGGGTCATCATTACTTCTGGGATACCAATACCAAAGCAAAAGTACACGGATGACGGGAGGGATAGGCAGGCTCATTATACAGAAGGAACCACTGCCTGAAGAACCTTTCTCCCAAAAATAGCCTCCGAAGAAGCAAAAGTGTCAAATTTGTAAAATTTGGAAAAAGTATGAAGCGAAGACCAAGTTGCAGCCTTGCAAATCTGTTCAACAGAGGCCTCATTCTTAAAGGCCCAAGTGGAAGCCACAGCTCTAGTGGAGTGAGCTGTAATTCTTTCAGGAGGCTGCTGTCCAGCAGTCTCATAGGCTAAACGTATTATGCTACGAAGCCAAAAAGAGAGAGAGGTAGCAGAAGCTTTTTGACCTCTCCTCTGTCCAGAATAAACGACAAACAGGGAAGAAGTTTGGCGAAAATCTTTAGTTGCCTGCAAGTAGAACTTGAGGGCACGAACTACATCCAGATTGTGTAGAAGACGTTCCTTCTTTGAAGAAGGATTTGGACACAAGGATGGAACAACAATCTCTTGATTGATATTCCTGTTAGTGACTACCTTAGGTAAGAACCCAGGTTTAGTACGCAGAACTACCTTGTCTGAGTGAAAAATCAGATAAGGAGAATCACAATGTAAGGCTGATAACTCAGAGACTCTTCGAGCCGAGGAAATAGCCATTAAAAACAGAACTTTCCAAGATAACAATTTAATATCAATGGAATGAAGGGGTTCAAACGGAACACCCTGTAAAACGTTAAGAACTAAGTTTAAACTCCATGGCGGAGCAACAGCTTTAAACACAGGCTTGATCCTAGCTAAAGCCTGACAAAAGGCCTGGACGTCTGGATTTTCTGACAGACGCCTGTGTAACAAGATGGACAGAGCTGAAATCTGTCCCTTTAATGAACTAGCTGATAAACCCTTTTCTAAACCTTCTTGTAGAAAGGACAATATCCTAGCGATCCTAACCTTACTCCAGGAGTAACCTTTGGATTCGCACCAGTATAGGTATTTACGCCATATTTTATGGTAAATCCTTCTGGTAACAGGCTTCCTAGCCTGTATCAGGGTATCAATAACCGACTCAGAAAAACCACGTTTTGATAAAATCAAGCGTTCAATTTCCAAGCAGTCAGCTTCAGAGAAGTTAGATTTTGATGTTTGAATGGACCCTGTATCAGAAGGTCCTGTCTTAGAGGTAGAGACCAAGGCGGACAGGATGACATGTCCACTAGATCTGCATACCAAGTCCTGCGTGGCCATGCAGGCGCTATTAGAATCACTGATGCTCTCTCCTGTTTGATTTTGGCAATCAATCGAGGAAGCAGCGGGAAGGGTGGAAACACATAAGCCATCCCGAAGTTCCAAGGTGCTGTCAAAGCATCTATCAGAACCGCTCCCGGATCCCTGGATCTGGACCCGTAGTGAGGAAGTTTGGCGTTCTGGCGAGACGCCATGAGATCTATCTCTGGTTTGCCCCAACGTCGAAGTATTTGGGCAAAGACCTCCGGATGAAGTTCCCACTCCCCCGGATGAAAAGTCTGGCGACTCAAGAAATCCGCCTCCCAGTTCTCCACTCCCGGGATGTGGATTGCTGACAGGTGGCAAGAGTGAGACTCTGCCCAGCGAATTATCTTTGATACTTCCATCATTGCTAGGGAGCTTCTTGTCCCTCCCTGATGGTTGATGTAAGCTACAGTCGTGATGTTGTCCGACTGAAACCTGATGAACCCCCGAGTTGTTAATTGGGGCCAAGCCAGAAGGGCATTGAGAACTGCTCTCAATTCCAGGATGTTTATTGGAAGGAGACTCTCCTCCTGATTCCATAGTCCCTGAGCCTTCAGAGAATTCCAGACAGCGCCCCAACCTAGTAGGCTGGCGTCTGTTGTTACAATTGTCCAGTCTGGCCTGCTGAATGGCATCCCCCTGGACAGGTGTGGCCGATAAAGCCACCATAGAAGAGAATTTCTGGTCTCTTGATTCAGATTCAGAGTAGGGGACAAATCTGAGTAATCCCCATTCCACTGACTTAGCATGCACAATTGCAGCGGTCTGAGGTGTAGGCGTGCAAAAGGTACTATGTCCATTGCCGCTACCATTAAGCCGATCACCTCCATGCATTGAGCTACTGACGGGTGTTGAATGGAATGAAGGACACGGCATGCATTTTGAAGCTTTGTTAACCTGTCTTCTGTCAGGTAAATCTTCATTTCTACAGAATCTATAAGAGTCCCCAAGAATGGAACTCTTGTGAGAGGAAAAAGAGAACTCTTCTTTTCGTTCACTTTCCATCCATGCGACCTTAGAAATGCCAGAACTAACTCTGTATGAGACTTGGCAGTTTGAAAGCTTGAAGCTTGTATTAGAATGTCGTCTAGGTACGGAGCTACCGAAATCCCTCGCGGTCTTAGTACCGCCAGAAGGGCACCCAGAACCTTTGTGAAGATTCTTGGAGCCGTAGCCAATCCGAATGGAAGAGCTACAAACTGGTAGTGCCTGTCTAGGAAGGCAAACCTTAGATACCGGTGATGATCTTTGTGAATCGGTATGTGAAGGTAAGCATCTTTTAAATCCACTGTGGTCATGTACTGACCCTTTTGGATCATGGGTAAGATTGTCCGAATAGTTTCCATTTTGAACGATGGAACTCTTAAGAATTTGTTTAGAATCTTTAAATCTAAGATTGGCCTGAAAGTTCCCTCTTTTTTGGGAACCACAAACAGGTTTGAGTAGAACCCTTGTCCTTGTTCCGACCGCGGAACCGGATGGATCACTCCCATTAATAACAGATCTTGTACACAGCGTAGAAACGCTTCTTTCTTTATCTGGTTTGTTGACAACCTTGACAGATGAAATCTCCCTCTTGGGGGAGATAATTTGAAGTCTAGAAGGTATCCCTGAGATATGATCTCTAGCGCCCAGGGATCCTGAACATCTCTTGCCCAGGCCTGGGCGAAGAGAGAAAGTCTGCCCCCCACTAGATCCGGTCCCGGATCGGGGGCTCTCGGTTCATGCTGTCTTTGGGGCAGCAGCAGGTTTCCTGGCCTGCTTGCTCTTGTTCCAGGACTGGTTAGACTTCCAGCCTTGCCTGTAACGAGCAACAGCTCCCTCCTGTTTTGGTGCAGTGGAGGTTGATGCTGCTCCTGTTTTGAAATTCCGAAAGGGACGAAAATTAGACTGTCTAGCCTTAGCTTTGGCTTTGTCTTGAGGTAGGGCGTGGCCCTTACCTCCTGTAATGTCAGCGATAATTTCTTTCAAACCGGGCCCAAATAAAGACTGCCCCTTGAAAGGTATATTAAGTAATTTGGACTTAGAAGTAACATCAGCTGACCAGGATTTTAGCCACAGCGCCCTACGTGCCTGTATGGCGAATCCTGAGTTCTTAGCCGTAAGTTTGGTTAAATGTACTACGGCCTCCGAAATGAATGAATTAGCTAGTTTAAGGACTCTAAGCCTGTCCGTAATGTCGTCTAGCGTAGATGAACTAAGGTTCTCTTCCAGAGACTCAATCCAAAATGCTGCCGCAGCCGTAATCGGCGCGATACATGCAAGGGGTTGCAATATAAAACCTTGTTGAACAAACATTTTCTTAAGGTAACCCTCTAATTTTTTATCCATTGGATCTGAAAAAGCACAGCTATCCTCCACCGGGATAGTGGTACGCTTAGCTAAAGTAGAAACTGCTCCCTCCACCTTAGGGACCGTTTGCCATAAGTCCCGAGTGGTGGTGTCTATTGGAAACATCTTTCTAAATATTGGAGGGGGTGAGAACGGCACACCGGGTCTATCCCACTCCTTAGTAACAATTTCAGTTAGTCTCTTAGGTATAGGAAAAACGTCAGTACTCGCCGGTACCGCAAAGTATTTATCCAACCTACACAGTTTCTCTGGTATTGCAACGGTGTTACAATCATTGAGAGCTGCTAAGACCTCCCCTAGTAATACACGGAGGTTCTCCAATTTAAATTTAAAATTTGAAATATCTGAATCCAATCTGTTTGGATCAGAACCGTCACCTACAGAATGAAGCTCTCCGTCCTCATGCTCTGCAAGCTGTGACGCAGTATCAGACATGGCCCTAGTATTGTCAGCGCACTCTGTTCTCACCCCAGAGTGATCACGCTTGCCTCTTAGTTCTGGTAATTTAGACAAAACTTCAGTCATAACAGTAGCCATATCTTGTAATGTTATCTGTAATGGCCGCCCAGATGTACTAGGCGCCATAATATCACGCACCTCCCGGGCGGGAGATGCAGGTACTGCCGCGTGAGGCGAGTTAGTCGGCATAACTCTCCCCTCGCTGTTTGGTGAAATTTGTTCAAATTGTACAGATTGACTTTTATTTAAAGTAGCATCAATACAGTTAGTACATAAATTTCTATTGGGCTCCACCTTGGCATTGGAACAAATGACACAGATATCTTCCTCTGAGTCAGACATGTTTAACACACTAGCAATAAACTTGCAACTTGGTTATAATCTTTTTTAGCAAAAACGTACTGTGCCTCAAAGAGGTACTAAACGATTAAATGACAGTTGAAATAATGAACTGAAAAACAGTTATAGCATCAAACTTTAAAACAACACAACTTTTAGCAAAGGTTTGTTCCCATTAGTAAAATAACAATAATTAAATTTGACATAAAAATTACAGAGCAACGTTTTTATTCACAGTCAATATAAAATTCTCACAGCTCTGCTGAGAGAATCTACCTCCCTCCAAAGAAGTTTGAAGACCCCTGAGATCTGTCAGAGATGAACCGGATCATGCAGGAAATATAAGAGTAACTGACTGGAATTTTTTGATGCGTAGCAAAGAGCGCCAAAAACGGCCCCTCCCCCTCACACACAGCAGTGAAGAGAAACGAAACTGTCACAATTAAAACCAAACAACTGCCAAGTGGAAAATAATGCCCAAATATTTATTCACACAGTACCTCAGAAATGTAAACGATTCTACATTCCAGCAAAAACGTTTAACATGATAAATACTTATTAAAAGGATTAGTGACTTTTAACAGAGTAGTTCCGGTGAAATACCATCCCCAGAATACTGAAGTGTATACATACATGTCATTATAACGGTATGGCAGGATTTTCTCATCAATTCCATTCAGAAAATAAAAACTGCTACATACCTCAATGCAGATTCATCTGCCCGCTGTCCCCTGATCTGAAGCTTTTACCTCCCTCAGATGGCCGAGAACAGCAATATGATCTTAACTACTCCGGTTAAAATCATAGTAAAAAACTCTGGTAGATTCTTCCTCAAACTCTGCCAGAGAAGTAATAACACGCTCCGGTGCTATTGAAAAATAACAAACTTTTGATTGAAGTCATAAAAACTAAGTATAATCACCATAGTCCTCTCACACATCCTATCTAGTCGTTGGGTGCAAGAGAATGACTGGGACTGACGTAGAGGGGAGGAGCTATGTGCAGCTCTGCTGGGTGAATCCTCTTGCATTTCCTGTTGGGGAGGAGTTATATCCCAGAAGTAATGATGACCCGTGGACTGATCACACATAACAGAAGAAATACCTACACCACCTCTTTGTCTATCACCAGACCTAGGAATGTGGCTGAAGTGGAGACCCCCATGTGACAGAGCAGCAGTGGATGTTGTGTCTAGGGGAGAGAGCCAGGTTTCTGTTAGGGCCATAAGGTTGAGGGAGCGGGAGATGAAGAGGTCATGTATAGAAGTGAGCTTGTACAAAAAACATACAAAAAAGTAACTGTATGGATAAGGTTATAAAAATGAATATTGTGGTTACACAGTCTTATAGAGTATCAAGAGCAAAAAATAAAGCAGAATTAGAAGTGTCCACTTAAATATTCTCTTAGGTATTCTTTAGTAATGTAGATCCCCTTACCAGAATTTACCTTAATCTAATGAGGTAAGTTGCCGCACTGGAAGGGGTATTCAAATACTGGTACAAGTAGGTCCGGTGTTGCGATGGGTGCCTTTACAGATCTCATCCACCTCTTGGAGTATGTAGTAATGAGTAGATTCACATCCAATACTTTCCTCCCAGGATATGCCTCTTTACTGGCATGCTATTTTTAGTGTATTTCTTCCTTCTCTTGAATTTCTTTTTTACTACATACTCCAAGAGGTGGATGAGCTCTGTAAAGGCACCCTTCGCAACACCGGACCTACTTGTACCAGTATTTGAATACCCCTTCCAGTGCGACAACTTACCTCATTAGATTTAGGTAAATTCTGGTAAGGGGATCTACATTACTAAATAATACCTAAGAGAATATTTAAGTGGACACTTCTAATCCTGCTTTATTTTTTGCACTTGATACTCTATAAGACTGTGTAACCACAATATTCATTTTTATAACCTTATCCATACAGTTACTTTTTTGTATTTTTTTTGTATGTTTTTTGTGTTAGATAAGGAAACTTTAAGCGCTGTTATACTTGTGTACATATATATAAATAACTCATTGTGTAGTTCATTAACAAATCTAGACAGGCCCAGAGGCTTGTTTTCCCACAGAAAACCTCTGAATTACATTGTTCCCAATGCAGCAAAGGACTCTGGGTAAGCTATGCAAATTAAGTACACAATGACACACCTTTTTACTTCAGTCTGCTTTTCAGCAGGTTCCCTTTATGCCAAAGTATTGCTGTTCACACAGCTTATAAACTTAGCTAGGGTTAGTGCAGTGATTCATAACCATCCCAGGACAGACTGTTTCATGGTTTTTGCCACTCATCAGCTGGGAGAAGGTTAGAATCACTGCTGGGTGAAGTTGATTCCAGGCAGAATACAACTACATTTTAAATCGCCTTTTATCTCCCCCTAAATTAAAATGTTGTATATATATATATATATATATATATATATATATATATCAACAGACTGCCTTTCTGTCTGGTTCTTTACCTGCATAGCTCTCTGCGGTTTTAAGGAAAACACATTCAAACTGTTATCAGGCTTGAAAGGTCCGCAGTCAGTTTATTTTTAGATCACAGAAGTATTCCAGTAAATCAAACAAACAGTGCAAACAGTGAGTTTTCATGATAAAGTCCAGCAAATAATCCAAATATCAATAGTCTTTAAACTCTAGTTCAATACATTCTAGCACTTTCCTTCACCATAATAAAACAGATCTCCCTCATTACTCACTTAAAAGACCTTTATATCTTTAACACACTCAAGGTGAACTTAATCACATTAATTAATGCAGTGAAAAAGCACCCAGGAAAATCTGCACTGGATCCTGTACAATCAGCCACCCTGATAGTGGAGTGGAAAATCGGCCCACCTGTCTCTTCCAAAAAATCCACCCCAGGGAACCCATAATACACAATAACTAAAACAGGTTAATTTAAACACAGTCTTTCCCTGGGGATGCCTGTATTATCCCACATATCAGGGTAGTGATTTCTTAAAACACTGGGTCCTAAATACACCCCATTCACAACTCTGCCTAGCACTCTTTAACATATCCTCCCCCCAGCTCAGACCTTTTGGGGTAATTGACCATGGACATAAATTAATGGAGTAAAAAAAAGGCTATCAGCATTTCCATATTTGGACCCAGCACTATGTTCAATAGTAAAATTAAAACATTGCAAGCTAAGAAACCCTAGCATTCATATCTTTATTTTGACTCATGTTAAAGGAGCCCGATTAGCGACCAACTTAAAATTTACGGAACAGGCTATAATACCTTAGAGGCTCCAATGCTCACTTAATTGCCAGACACTCTTTCTCAACTATACAGTAATTTTTCTCTTGGTGAGGTATTTTTCTACTTAGATAGAACACAGGATGTTCTTCACCATTAATTTCCTGAGATAATGCTGCTCCCAAACCACTCTGAAACACATCTGTCTGTACAACAAATTCTTTAGAAAAATCAGGGTTTACTAAGACAGGTTGTGTACAGATAGCATCTGTAAGGTCAGTGAGAGAGCCATCAATTGTAGCAAACTCCGGAAAAAACAACCTATAGTTTCCAATGAACCACAAAAAAGGTCCGGACTTCTTTTTTTAGAAAGAAATCTTTATTTTTCATATAATTAATAAACAAAAAACCGGATAAACAAAAAAATAGTGGACAATCACTTCTGTCACCATTAGGACAAAAAAGACATCGATATTACAATACATCATTTATCCTTTATTTCGATAGATCAATATACAATGTTCATAGCATTCTATTCCAATATGCAGATATACCCTACACCAGGGTTTCCAGTCTATTTAACATTGAAAAACAAAATAAAATTGTTTATAGTATATTTTAAGTACCTTATATTCATAAAAGTCAGGAGGATAAAAAAAAATTATCTCTCTCTCTCACTCCCCCCCACCCACCCCACCCCTATCAGAAGTGAAGAGCTATTCTCCCCTTAGTTTTCAATATGTATTGTATTTTCAAATGTTTTGATTAATGATTTTTGTTCCTCTAGGTATAGAGTTTTTATCCATTTTTCCACTTTTCAAAGAACCTTTCGATATTAATTTCTAGTTTAAAACAGATGTCATATTGTTGTATAAGGAATTGCTTATATATGACCTGTTTGAAGGCTTTAAAAGATGGTGCAGTCACACTCTTCCATCCCTTCAAAATAAGATTTCTTCCAATTAAAATTGCCATGGTCAAAAATTTCCTCACTTGCCAGTAATTACTACCATAATTAAAAAGATAATCTGCTCCCCTTGTAAATTAATTTGAATATTAAGAGTCTTATTGATCCAGAAATTTATCATTCTCCAAAATGTTTGTATCTTTGGGCATAGCCACAGGCAATGTAAAAGATTTGCTCTATTTTGTCTACATTTCCCACAAAAGGTTCCTTCCCCAGCGGCACCCCATTTAGAATTTTTTTCAGGTGTAATATGGTCAGGACTAGGGATGGGCGATATGGGCAAAAATGTACCCAAAAAACGTGATTGCAATTTAATTGCGATTTTCTTAAAAATTCCTAAAACACCTTAATTTTCTAAACAAGCTGCAGGGAAAGGGGAGGGGGAGAGAGGGAGGGGGGAGACAGGCTCAGTGGAAGTGAAAGCAGTCTAAATAACTTGCTGCATATACTTATTTCTGGAGATTTATTCAATAAAATAATTGTTTTTATTTTCAAACACCTACATTACATATATACTGTAAGTAAAGCATTAGCCATTAAACATTTTTTACTTACTGTGTAGATGTATGAAAATAAAAACAAATATTTTATTGGATAAATAGCTTGTTTACTTTAGATTTTATAACCCTGCAGACAGTGTCATTAACCCCTTAATGACCACATCACTTTTCCATTTTCTGTCCGTTTGGGACCAAGGCTATTTTTACATTTTTGAGGTGTTTGTGTTTAGCTGTAATTTTCCTCTTACTCATTTAATGTACCCACACATATTATATACCGTTTTTCTCGCCATTAAATGGACTTTCTAAAGATACCATTATTTTCATCATATCTTATAATTTACTATAAAAAAATTATAAAATATGAGGAAAAAATGGAAAAAAAACACACTTTTTCTAACTTTGACCCCCAAAATCTGTTACACATCTACAACCACCAAAAAACACCCATGCTAAATAGTTTCTAAATGTTGTCCTGAGTTTAGAAATACCCAATGTTTACATGTTCTTTGCTTTTTTTGTAAACTATAGGGCCATAAATACAAGTAGCACTTTGCTATTTCCAAACCATTTCTTTTCAAAATTAGCGATAGTTACATTAGAGCACTGATATCTTTCAGGAATCTCTGAATATCCATTGACATGTATATATTTTTTTTTAGTAGACAACCCAAAGTATTGATCTAGGCCCATTTTGGTATATTTCATGCCACCATTTCACCGCCAAATGCAATCAAATAGAAAAAATTGTTCACTTTTCACAAATTTTTTCACAAACTTTTGGTTTCTAACTTAAATTATTTACAAACAGCTTGTGCAATTATGGCATAAATGGTTGTAAATTCTTCTCTGGGATCCCCTTTGTTCAGAAATAGCAGACATATATGACTTTGGTGTTGCTTTTTGGTAATTAGAAGGCCGCTAAATGCCACTGTGCACCACACGTGTATTATGCCCAGCAGTGAAGGGGTTAATTAGGGAGCATGTAGGGAGCTTTTTGGGGTAGTTTTAGCTTTAGTGTAGTGTAGTAGACAACCCCAAGTATTGATCTAGGCCAATTTTGGTATATTTCATGCCACCATTTCACCGCTAAATGCGATCAAATTAAAAGAAACGTTAATTTTTTCTCAATTTTAGGTTTCTCACTGAAATTATTTACAAACACCTTCTGCAATTATGGCACAAATGGTTGTAAATGCTTCTCTGGGATCCCCTTTGTTCAGAAATAGCAGACATATATGGCTTTGGCATTGCTTTTTGGTAATTAGAAGGCCTCTAAATGCCGCTGCGCATCACACGTGTATTATGGCTAGCAGTGAAGGGGTTAATTATGTAGCTTGTAGGGAGCTTGCAGGGTTAATTTTAGCTTTAGTGTAGAGCTCAGCCTCCCACCTGAAACATCAGACCCCCTGATCCCTCCCAAACAGCTCTCTTCCCTCCCCCACCCCACAATTGTCCCCGCCATCTTAAGTACTGGCAGAAACTCTGCCAGTACTAAAATAAAAGGTATTTGGCCCTTTTTTTAAAAAAAAAAAAAAAAGCATATTTACATATGCTGATGTGTAGGATCCCCCCTTAGACCCCAACCTCACTGATCCCCCACCAAACTGCTCTCTAACCCTTCCCCTCTGCAATAATGGGCGCCATCTTGGGTACTGGCAGCTGTCTGCCAGTACCCAGTTTTGTAACAAAATGTGCCTTTTTTTTTTTTTAATTCCCTTTTCTGTAGTGTAGCTTTCCCCCCCCCACCGAGACCAACCCCCAACCCCTTCCAGGACCCTTAGATTGCATTTTAGTGGGGTTTTTTTTCAACTTTTTAACTTTTTTTTTTCTGTAGTGTAGCGGTTCCCACCCGCTCCCGCCCCGTGCACGCGCCCGCCCACCACCCCCGTGCACGTGCGCGCTCCCGTGCGCGCCCCCATAGCTCCCGCCCCCGATCCCGCCCCCCCTCCACATAGCGCACCGATGGCCGCCACCCGCCTCCCACGTAAGCTCCCACCCACCAACGATACCGGCCATCGATGTCCGGTGCAGAGAGGGCCACAGAGTGGCTCTCTCTGCATCGGATGGCCAAGGGGGGTTATTGCAGGATGCCTCCATATCGAGGCATCACTGCAATAACCGGAAAGCAGCTGGAAGCGAGCAGGATCGCTTCCAGCTGCTTTCCAGACCAAGGACGTACGCCACACGTCCTCGGTCATTAACTGACTTTTTTTTGAGGACGTGTGGCGTACGTCCTTGGTCGTTAAGGGGTTAAGATAGCTAAGACAGTGCAGTCAGATCGCTGCTTTATCCTACCCGTAGTGTAAGTTTCTTACTTGCTTGCCTCCAGTTTCCAGTCGCCTGAGTGAGCTACCCACCTTAACCATGTGTCTCCACTCTTCTATGCCCGCAGTGCCGCCTCTTCTAACTGCTGTGTGTGCATGGCTCCTCTGCCTAGCTATAAGCTAGGCCAGAACATGTCAACAGGTCAGCCAATCATGTCTTGATTGATAGCTGAAAGTACAGAGAGGGTTGTCTGTCAAAGATCCATAGCCATAGGTACTTAAAATAACACCCTTCAATTCTGCTATTAATGATAGCACACAGCTGAAATCACATTGCAGCACAAACCCTCTTACCAAAGCACTTCCTCTAAGACAAAGTTTACTTCCTAGCATATTTGACGCCTCCTTTCACACATTCAAGAAACTGATTGGTTAAAAGAAGCTATATGCATTTCGCAGGAGTGAGAGAAGCAGCTAGAGAAAGCAAAGCATAATGGAAGTCTGCCAAGTTAGCTCATTGAAATCTCATAGGTGATGTGTGCTTCGTAGATACTGGTATGACATGCTTCTGCTGTTTCATGTGACAACTTTAGGGCTATTTGTTTTGTGTGATAGTGTTCTGTTGCTGAACTATAAATACAGCACAAGAGAGCTAGATCCATTAAGGCAGATTTACCTCTATAACTACCCTCTTAAATGCCTTCAGCCTCCTTTTAAATATTAGCCTGTCCGCCTGCCCGCACATTAAAAATGATAAATGAAGGTCTGTAACTTTACCTTAATAAGACAAAGAAAAAACTCTTAAGTGATATATATATATATTTATATATATATATATATCGATACTCATAAAAAACAACAACTTGAAAGTTAAATTGCACAGACCCAGATTAAGCATCAGGGATTCATGGGCTGTTCTGAACAGAGAAAAGGAAAGAGGCGCCGTATGTGTGACTCGTTAACCAACAAGAAATAAGCACACAGGGTACTCACATGACGTAAAGGCACACAATTGTGCCAATAGGGGCAGGCTGGTTTTCTGCAGCAGACCAGCTAGCTGAATCAAGGCACTATGCTGGAAACACTGATGTGATCGGCCCCAGATGGATAACTGGGCTCAGGGGATGTTAGGCTCCAAGGATGGGATCCACAAAGACCACTGAGGAGGCTATACACAAAAAAAACCTCCCAGGTAACATAGTGTAAAGCTTTGCAGGATTGGAACACAACTGTAGATTTATAATTGGTTTGTTTCACTAAAACCACTGAAAACCAAATGGATATTGGAACTCAGGATAGATTGAGAGTGATTTTAGTAGAGGTAGGAATAACAACTACATGACAGAATTTCTGTAGTAGTTGTGTAGTTAGGAAGTACAATTATAATATGGCTTGAGGGTTCTAATTATTATGCAGTTTGCTTCCACTTGATTCTATTACGGTATGGCCCTTTAAGAAGTTTCAGGAGAGTTATTCCTATTGCTGTGTACGGACCTGAGTCTGAATGAACTTCTCTGACACAGCACCCACACTATTATAGGAGACGTATGGAGAACGCTAAAGATCTAGCTGTTATGACAACTTGTTTTAGAGTAATAGTCCAGGCAGCCTGTATCCGTCTGTAAGAGCAACCTCTGTGAGAGCGAGAGAGGAACAGGCTGAACCGCTAATGTCAGTGTCGGGTATGTGCTGCGGTCATGTGACCTAGTTCGTGCAGCTTCCGATATTCAGCGTTTTGAGTGGAGACTGAGCGGTTTAAACCACGGCTATGAAAAGACTTGACAACAGGTACTATTTAGATTACGCTGTCCTAAGCTGGTTGTACTTAAAAGCTGTGTGAAAGTAGATGTCAGCTGTGTAGCAGAGACCATAGAATGCTAGATGCAGACCGGGAGTATTATCCAGAGCAGAGAACTAAATATAAGTTGAAGTTCGATATAAACTGCTACTTTGTAGAGGAGCTCCTGGAATGCAAGGTTATAGTTGAATTACTGTTGAGATAGATTTACTCCAGTAGTTGTAATCCAAGCTTTAGGTAGAGAACGCACTAATCGTGCTGAGGCTCAGCTTCTGTCAGGTTCCAAACAAATTACTAAGCACTTGTTTGCACCTGAGTGAGTGCCTATAAAGGTGAAGGGGGAGGGGTCAGAAGGAATCATGACACATAGTAGGATATGCACACAGCAATAAGAGCTTGTTGTATAAAACGTATTAAAAATATTTACTATAACAACATAAAACAAAAGTTAAAAACAGCTCATGCTACAAAGTGCACAGGTAAAACAATGCAACGCGTTTCACAGTATCAACCATTTCATCAGGCATAAAAATATGGTATATATTTAAACCTTATATAGGACTAAGCTACCTAATCACAGTATATAAACCCAACCCCCTACAATTAGTGTACCAACCAATCAGAGCACCCTTTGTCTCATCAGTGATTAGTTGTCACACCTGTATTTTAGCTTCACTATAATGCTTATATTAGAACATTCACAAGTTTTGAAAAAGATACCAATTGTTCTAAAAAATTCCAAGGGCTCTTAAAAATGATAGTGCATAAAACACTCAAGTTGGTAAAAAGCCCACACCAACCGTGTATAATGGCTAACAATACCATTATTATTATTAGTTGGTTATAACTGAAATGTTAACTTGTTGCTTCACGTACCTGTATTGATGTATTTTGGTAAGTGTCTTAAGTGGTTGCTAACTTAATGGATTGCCTTGTAAGTGGCTTGTTGTTAAAAGTTTTCAAAATAAGGTTGCCTTAGCCACATCCTACACCTCAACAGTCTCAACTGTTGCTGAGTCAGGCCATACATATCCGTCTGTGCCCCACGCTAACTGCCACTACAACTGCTAACCTCAATGTAGGGCCTGCAGCTGCAGATCTTTTCCGGTCCGGCTCCAGCAGTCTCTGGAGCAGGCGTGGTTGATGGTAGCCTTTTTTTGCTGCTAGGCATGCGTATACCTCTGCAGCCACGTAATGATATCACCAACGACCTCATTCACAGAACCAACTGTTTGAGACAATCCTTAAATGTTCCACAGTATTCTCCTATTACTATTATATATCTATTTTACTTCCTTTGCTTTTTTGTAGCTACATGTATCACAAATATCCCTTATTTAATGGATATAATTTGCACATTTACTTCAGAACAATGCAAGTCATGAAAAAAACAAACAGTAATATTACACCCTAGGCAAAAAATATTATGGCTAAAAAAAAGCCTTAAACCTGGGGTGGGGTGCAGCAGAATTTTGAGTGCCCAGGGCAACACAAAACCTAAATACACCACTGGTATATATATATATATATATATATATATATATATATATATATATATATATATATATATAATGTTCAAACATAGAGCGCACTCCCACCTGAGGAACAGCTACCAGGGTGCAGACAAGCACAATCATAAAATATAAAAAGAAATAGCATGCACTCTCTGGATTTGTGCAAAAGTGGTGCTTTATTGGCATATCAAACAGTAAAATTTTGGGTATCAATCACCCCTTCATCAGACCATCTGATGGTCTAATGAAGGGGCGATTGACCCACGAAACGTTACTGTTTGATGTTCCAATAAAGCACCACTTTTTTACAAATCCAGAGAGTGCATGCTTTTTCTTTTTCTATATCCATATATATATATATATATATATATATATATATATATATATATATATAGCAATATCCGTTCAACCCCTAAAGGCAGAGAAACGCTTCACTCTCCGGTCTTATCAAATATCCTTTATTAGGTATCCAGCATTAATTGACAAATTAATTGTCAATTAATGCTGGATACCTAATAAAGGATATTTGATAAGACCGGAGAGTGAAGCGTTTCTCTGCCTTTAGGGGTTGAACGGATATTGCTATTTGTCTACTACGCAGCACCCCGACGGATGCCTTGTGTCACAGTGAGTGCACCTGTTTGGATACTTGTATATATATATATATATATATATATATATATATATATATATATAATTTCCTTATCCTTCTTTGTCACAAATACATGTGTTCTGTAGGAAAAACTTGTATTAGATGGGCATACGCTATAAAACTAATTACAAGTTTTGTGGTATGGTGCGGTAAGGTTATACCGCTGAAAAATTGGCCATTGCGCATGGTATGGCAGGTCTCCCATATCACAAGTCGCTGCGGTATAGCTATAACATTCCACACTCAAAAAATAATTTCCATAGTGCCGTATTATAGGTTGTGCGGTCCGGCTAAAATGCTTGCTTTATAGCCTATACCACCCTGATCCATACCGCGATGTTTCACAAAACTAATAACTAAAATGTTACAAAGTATACTAACACCCATAAACTACCTATTAACCCCTAAACTGCCACCATCCCGCATAGCAAATACTATAATAAACCTATTAACCCCTAAACCGCCGCCCACCCATATCGCCATCACTAAATAAATTTAGTAACCTCTAAATCGCCGACCTCCTACATCGTTAATACTATAATAATCCTATTAACCCCTAAACCGCCATCCCCCACATCGCTACTACTATAATAAACCTATTAACCCCTAAATCATCGGCCCTCCAAATTGCAACGACTAAGCTAAACCTATTAACCCCTAAACCACCGGGCCCCCACATTGCAAATCACTAAATTAAACTATTAACCCCTAAACCTAACACCCCCTAATTTTAAATTAAATTTACAATATAACTATCTTTAAATAAATAAAAACTTACCTGTGAAATAAAAAAAAAACCTAAGTTTAAACTATAAAGTAACCTAGCATTCCTATTTTAAAACAATAAAATTAAGGAAAATTAAAAAAAATTTCTTTAAAGATCACCAAACTACCTAAGGTCCGTGTAACAGATGCGGTCAAGCACTAGTGGGGCTAATTGACATCATAGCTAAGAGAAAGGGGCACTTTATAAAGCAGAGAAAGGGCCCTGGGCCTATCCATATTTTCGGCAGAAACTGGGTGGGGGAGAGACATTCAAGACCCTGCATCATAACTCTTTAATAACTGGAGAGGTGTCCCAAGGTGGGCCTTCCATTACAGGAATATCTGCTCAATTGAAACACAGAAAAAGCCCATTGTGATTTAGGTGCCAAACACCATTTTAAAGGCACTTTTTCTCTTCTCTTCTTTTTTTTTTTTTTTTTTTTTTTTCTTCTTCATTACCACTTTTCTCTCCTTTTGCATTTTTTATGGAGTGGAAAAGGTGGGGTTGGCACATTACATATTGAGGGGGCCAGATAGGTTTAGTGCAGCAAGAGCCATTAATAACAGCACAGCATCCTAATTACAAGTGTGGTGAAAGACTTTTGAACTAGGTGCATTTCCATGCTGCAGCACAATAATATCACAGCTACCATCCCCCACTCAGGCTTTCATTTAAAGAGTATTTGCAACTTTGCTCCCCAACTTTATCAGGCAGACACATCTAGAGACTATAAGGAGAGACACTGAATTAATCAGTCCTGGAGAGTTGAGGCGGCCAGAAACTGCTTTGTTTGGCTACTACTGATTAACAGTTTTGGAGAAATATCTACAGCAGACACTAGCACTCTCTCCCCACCCCTTTCCTGCCAGTCCCAGTACTGGTGGGTCATATCCAAGATTCCCTCTCCGTGATGGTCCTGTGAGGACAGCTTCCCTGGGGAGTTGAGTGCTTTATTTTTGCAACTGCTCATATTTTGGACTAAAGTGAAGCATAATTACCATCCTACATGACGATCATCTAACTGATGGTCCACAGATAGGGTAATACAGTACTCACAGGGGCTATTTCCACTCGCTGATCTCTCATCCTCTAGCCTAAAGGCCTTTGGGCAACAAGGAATACAGGAGAGGTATACTTACCCGGCCCTGACACACAATACCCTATTCAGACCCTCTCCATCAGTCCAGATACTTCGCCCACTATTGCAAGTTTTTGCAGAGGAAGACATAATGTGGGACTAAATGGTTAATGGATGAACCTTTTGGACATGACTGAGTAGATAATAATATAGGTAGATCGCTAAAAAAGATTTCGGGCTGTGAGGCTGCTATATTGGCAATAAAGCTACAAAACCACTAAGCAGGTTCTATACAGAATACATTTCAGTTTTTCTGTTTGTTTCTCTCTTCTCTCTATTAATACATCATTCCTAACAGTGCCCTCAATATGAAAAGCCGTACGCAGTCAGTCAAAGAGTGTTTATCAAAATCACAACAGAAAAAGAAACTAGCTATGTTAGATTCCTCTCAACAGATGGAACCAGTTGAAGATATAGCGGATTCCTCTCCGTCTCCGCCCAAGTCAAATACCTCAAACGAGGCCCTTTTAAAGCAAATAAAACAAATGTTTCATGAGGAAATGAGATCAGCCTTATCAGAACTTCGGCTATAGAAGAAAAAGTTGATGAAATAGTAGAAGAAATCCCGGAACTACAGGCCACAGTAAGCTCCCAACAAGCTCAAATACAGAAATTGGAAGATCATCTGGAGGATCTGGAAAACAGATCGCGCAGATCCAACATCCGCATACGCAATTTACCAGAAAAATATAACAATCTCTCTGATACTGTAACTCAGATCTTCCAACAGTTATTGCCGGATGAGGAGACATCATTTCTCCTTATGGACAGAGTACATCGGGCTCTAACCAAGCCTCCAACTCCGGGAGCTCACAGAGATGTTATAACAAAACTCCATTATTATCACATCAAAGATAGAATCAAGTTGTCCGAGGAGTTCAAGAAATCACCTATGAAGGCCACAAAATACAAATTACACATTTTTGCTGATTTATCGCCTATTACTTTGAGGAAAAGGAGAGAATTCAAACCAATAGTAGCAGCCCTAGCCAATGCCCAAATCAAATATAGATGGGGATTTCCTTTTCGATTGTCCTTCACAGTAGACAAAACATCTTTTTCCTGGGCCACAGTTGAGGAAGGACAGTCGATTTTGAACAAACTTCACATCGGTAGAGGAACGCCTCCTCCAGCACAATCGCCCAAACCTCAGCGAAAAGCTCTGACACGTACCTGGACACCAGTTCTCAAAAATGGGAAAACTCCAAGGAGAAATCATGATTCAGAAAGCCCAACCTGAGTCGAAGAGACAACTTATAAGTATTCTTTCATGTCCCCAAACGGGGTGTCAGAGACCTCATTGGATTTTTCTTATGGGGGTTAACTCAAGAATCTTGTCACAATTGATGAGATCTGATTCAGAACTCCTGTGTGTCATTGTTTAAATAGTTAGTAAGGATTAGTCAGAAAGAGATCCATCATTCATTCATTCATTCACTCATGCATTTGGGTCATTCCAATAATTCAAATGTTGGACATTTCTGAGACATGAATCTAATGTGCTGGTATTATATGTCCGAAGTTCATATTGGTTTTTCATGTTCTTTATTATTTTTCATGATGTTTTGTTCTTTAACTTTACAGGATTCCTATTGCTAGTTATGACCAATACTGGTTCATTGTTGTTTGTTTTCTTGTTGTTTGAACTAATTGACAAATGTTTTTCCACCTTGACTACTTGTGCACTACAAGCAGGTAAACCTATGCCTTCACGTACATTTCAAAAAGTGGCTGATAGATCTGTATTTGCCGGGGGAGGGAGACCCAGCCGTACTGCAGTTGGTGAGTCTTTCAACATGTGTAATAAGAGCATCTTTCACATGACTAAGAAATGTCTATAAATATAGTCTCTCACAATGTTAGAGGGTTACATTCAAATGTTAGGAGACGTAAGGCTCTAGACACATATAAATCCCTGAAGGCCCACATAATCTTATTACAGGAAACCCATTTTACAAAAGTGAAAACCCTGAAGTATTGGGATAGAGGTTTCTCCACCCAATTCCATGCCACATGCCAATCTAAAAAATGCGGAGTGTCCATCTTAATCCACTCAGACCTAAATTTCAAAGAGGATGAAGTAATAATAGATAAGTCGGGCAGATTTATTATTGTTAAGGGCAGAATACATGACTCACATGTAATTCTTGGCAACATATATGCTCCCAATGAGTCTCAAGCCCTTTTTATGTCTAAGATAGGTAAATTGCTTACTACTTGGAAGAAATCAAGGCTAATCATAGGGGGAGATTTTAATTTGGTACTTTATTCAGAATTAGATAAATCATCGATCCCACACAAACCTTCTTCCCAAAACTCTAAAAAACTCATGTATGACTTTCTATTAGATCATAATTTGGTGGACAGCTGGAGATACATCAACCCGAAAACCAGAGATTACTCATTTTACTCTAGTGTACACAATGTGTATTCTAGAATTGATTATATTCTACTTAGCCAGATCATGACTCCTTTGATAATGGCTTCGGATATTTTGCCTGCAACATGGTCGGACCATAATATAGTGTTGACAAGAATATCTGGCTTGATTGACCCTTACAGGGGCAGAAGCTGGACAATAAATCCAACTTTATTTAGAGACAAAGTTTTCACACAAAGTTTTCAGACAGAAATAGCACACTTTTTAGAGACAAACCATGACTCAGTGACTAATCCTATGCATATATGGGGGGCACTAAAGGCCTTTGCGAGAGGCATCTTGATAAAAGAATCCAATAAGCAGAATAGGGGTTATGTAGCACAGATTGAGCACTTAAAACAAGATATACAGAATCTGCAATCCCAACATCATTTAACACATGATGACAGGACACTCAGATTGTTGAAAGACAGAAAATATTCACTAGATAAGTTGCTGACAAGCGAGGCAACCAGATCCTTGAAACTTGTGGATGCTCAATATTTTATACAAGCTAATAAACCGGACAAGATGTTGGCTTTTAAATTAAAAGAAATATCTAGGATAACTTCTGTCCCACAAATTCAAACATTGAATGGACAGGTTTCTAATCACCCGCAGATCATTGCAAATACTTTTGCTCAATATTATCAAAAACTATACGCTATACCGACACAAGGTAACCCACTTGATTTAGCCTTAGATACCAATAATTTTTTGCAGGCCTGTAAACTACCTAAAATTGAGGAGGGAGACTTAGATAAGTTGAACGCGCGAATAACTACTCAAGAAGTGAAACAAGCAATCCGTAGTCTAAAGATTGGAAAGGCACCTGGTCCTGATGGATACTCGGGTATTTTTTATAAAACACTTATGCAAGATATTAGCCCCATCTTAGTTACAATATTTAACCATATGCTTGAAGGTGGAGAGATCCCTAAGGAACTTCTAGAGGCTCGTATATCAGTGTTGCCTAAACCTGGAAAATGCAAGCAACTTTGTAAAAATTACAGACCTATCTCGTTAATTAACTTAGACATTAAATTGTTTACCAAAATCCTGGCAGTCAGGCTAAATGATATTCTCCCAAAACTTGTCCATCAGGACCAGGTGGGATTTATTCGCAACAGGGAGGCTCCAGATAACATTCGGAAGGTAATAGATCTCATAGATTAATCATCCAAGCAGGCTGTGCCTTCTCTGTTTCTTTCCCTGGATGCAGAGAAGGCATTTGACCGTGTAAGATGGGGCTATTTGGACTTAGTATTAAAACATATGGGCTTTACGGGAAATTTTTGTGCGGCTATTTCTACAATATATTCTAACCCTTCTGCCTTTATTAAAATAGCTGGGTATAAGTCTTCATCTATAACAATTCTTAATGGAACCAGGCAGGGCTGCCCTTTATCACCACTACTATTTGCACTATGCATCAAACCATTAGCAGCCAGCATCAGGCAAAACGTAGATATTACAGGCATTAAAATACAAGACCAGGAACATAAGATCAGCCTGTTTGCAGATGATGTTATTCTGTCTGTCACTAAACCTATGATCTCTCTCCCCCTAATATACTCGACTATTGGCAAATTTGCCAATATCTCGGGTTACAAGATTAATAATGATAAGTGTGAGGCTATTAGTGTACATCTTCCAGAACACACTAAAAAACTTTTAACACTGAACTTTGACTTTACTTGGTCTGACAGGGGTATGAAATACCTGGGCATTAACATTCCAAGCAATCTGGATCATCTATATAAACTAAACTACATACCTTTGTTCACGCACATTAAAAATTTACTATCCAGATGGAACAAGCTTAATATCTCCCTATATGGCAGATTGACTTCGGTCAAGATGACAGTTCTGCCTAAAATTCTATATCTTTTTCGGTCATTACCTATAAATGTACCCACCTCAACACTACAGAAAATACAAAAAGACATAATAGCTTTTATATGGAAATACCAAAGATCTAGAGTAAACAAACAAACCCTTAGTAGACATAAGGTGGGAGGAGGGATGGGGCTGCCGGATTTAACATCCTATTATTACGCGGCTAGAATGGCACAATCCACCCTGTGGCATAATCATTTAGATAAAATCCAATGGGTACAGATAGAATCAGACATGATGAAGACATACCCTATTTATAAACTCTTGTGGTCTAAAAAAAAAGATAGACCCACTAATTGGAGATCCTTTATCACCATAGCACATACGTTAATAATGTGGGACACTTTGACAACCAAATACCCCTTGCTTCAGAGGGGATCGAAAGCGACCCCGCTGGTAACGTTATCCACTAGTTATGACCAAGATACACAGGAGAAATGGGCAAACAAGGGACTATATCGAATTGCAGATACTCTTGAGGGGACTAAGGTTATAACTTTCCATCAGTATGCTGAACTCAAAAGGTTGGGGGTTGCCAGTTGGTTTCACTACCTTCAGTTGAGAGCCAGGGTAGCTGAAGTTCTAGGTAACGATAAAATGTCTGCTAGTTCTTATGTAGAGAGGTTGTGCCTGGCCACCAGTAGGATTAGAGGAGCAATCTCCGACCTTTATATTCAATTCAATACACCTCCTAAGTTAAATAAATTACCATTCATGATAAAATGGGAGTCTGAATTAAATTTCCCCTGGTCAGCAGAAAAGTGGTGTGACACTCTTAGGTCTGGCACTTCTTTTTCGATATGTGCCCATTTAAAAGAAAATTTCATAAAAGTGGCATTCCGATGGTACTTTCACCCCTCCAGAATACATAAGATTCAGGCTAACACAAATTGTTTACGAGGTTGCAATGAAAGAGGGACATACTCCCATATGTGGTGGCATTGTTGTCATGTAATTAATATATGGTCCCAAACGTCATCTGTTCTGAGTGAAATTTTGGAAAGACAAATTAATTTATCCCCTACTCAGGCACTGCTACATGAACCCCTACCAGGTCTGAATTCAAGAGTTAATAAATTAATAGCACTTATCTGTACGATAACTAAACTAAACATAGCTAGATACTGGAAGACATCGGTGCAATCATTTTTGTTAATCAAGAATAAGATTGATTTCTACTATCAGATGAGTAGTGCTTCTGCAGACATACTATACAATAAGGAGCAATTTTTGAGGATATGGGAACCCTGGATAATGTACTCCGAAGCTAGAAATAGAAATAGACAGCAAAGATTCAGAACACCTGGCTAAAACCAAAAGAGTTATGAGGGAGGTGCCCCCCTGCCTCTCCCGCTCCTGCCCAGCTTGTCTGGGTGGGTCACATCCCATTACCCTTCCCCTCCCTTTGGGATGTATCCAGTCTCCCCTGGGGCAGGGGGGGGTGATAGATAGAGCACCATGGGTCTTCTTACTGGCTGGGTCCCCTCCTCCACAAGGTTTTGAGAGGTTATTACTGATAATAATATATTATGCTTAATTTGTGCTTTTGTATATGAGGTATGTGTAACCATGTTCAATGACTTAAAATTTAGCAGAGATCGAATTCTTTGTCAAATGTAAATTATACACTGTAAAACTCAATAAAAACTTTTGTTCATTAAAAAAATTACAAAGTCAGCTGTGGAGGCGAGGAGCATCGTCGCCAGCGGCACGGACATCCAACATGGAGGATCCACTTCATACGCACACTGAAGTTTAAATGCAAGGTACCATTTAAAAATGGGATACCTTGCATTCCTATTGGCTGACATTTTCAAATCAGCTAATAGGATAAGAGCTACTGAAATTATATTGGCTGATTTGAACAGCCAATAGGATTTCAGTATCTCTCATTCTATTGGCTGATTTTAAATTACGCCACCATGGGCTAGATTACAAGTGATTACAAGTGGATTGCTATTTAGCGTTTTCGCTAAAGTGTAAACTTCGCTAGATGGAACCTTATTGCACGTATCAGATAGCATGCTTATTACAAGTTGAAAGTAAAAAGTTTGCGCACAAGCAAAGCAAAGCACGAAGCAAGCGAACCAAATATTGCAGCATCCGTGTTAACGTATCCTTCCCATAGAAGTCAATGGAATTGCTCACTAACCCGACAGGAGTTATGAATAGTTCACATTCTAATGTTCTTCACATACAGTATAATATATTTTTTATTGTAAATATATATATATATGTACCCAAATATTTCAAAAATAGGGACAGCACTGTTTTAAATAAAAATACTAATTTTATTTAGAGCAACATGGGAATAAAATAGCAACGTTTTGAGTCACGTAGGACCCTTAGTCATGCTACAAACAATAGCCATCAACCTCCTTTTATACCACCTGTATGTAAATTACCTTTAATTACTTTTAATTAACTCTTTGGGTATTCATACCTGGTTCTGTAACAACATTACCCCCTACCGGTCAGGTTTCACGCAGGTTATTGAATTCTTTTCACATTTTTTTCTTGTGTATATATATATATAAATATATATAGACAGTATATAGGCACAAAAAATTAAGTAACAAGCCAGGATTTTCATCAACTCAAATATGTCAAGCTTATTTGACGTTTCGGGGATACAAACTTCCCATCTTCAGAACAATAACAACACATTATCATTGTGCTTAAATAGTGTACAAACAAACATCTTGCGCCCCCCTTCCTGTGCACAAAGAGTGCCAATATTTACATTATTTCCAGTTATCATTATGTTTCCTGCTAACCTATAAAACGGAAGTTATCCAACTTCACTTCTGGTATTGTGATATCATCCTTTATACATAATAATATATTAGCTAATCATCTCAGTGATATGACATAATAACAGTGTTTATCACATCTAATAAACTTAACTATTACACATATTTTGTGTTTTCAACTCAACAAATAAACAAATAGACGTTGTGGTGTGACCGGAGGATATTATCATAACATCATATCCAGTTTTACAAAATACCGGAATCTCCATCTGAGACATCAGCCTCTATTTATCAAGCTGTCAACCGCAAATACGCTGGAATTCCGCAGCGCATTTGTGGCGAGCCTGATTCGCCTTAGTTATCAAACCCTACAGACCGGCAAAAGTAGAATTTAGTGAAGTAACATACGATCCGCCGGACTCAGTCCAACACAGATCACTGCTTACGTCACTACAGATGTTCCAAACGCAAGTTCGGCACAATCTGACTACTTTTGGAGGCGGCGGATACCATAGGAATCAATGGGAGTCTGAAAGCAGCGAAAGCTCATGTTTGCTGCTGCCCGATATCCCATTGATTTCTATGGGAAATGTCTACACCTAACACCCTAACATGTACCCTGAGTCTAAACACCCCTAATCTGCCCCCCCCTACACCGATGCAACTAAATAAAGTGTTTAACCCCTAAACCGCCACTCCCGGAGCCCACTGTCACCTACATTATACTTATTAACCCCTAATCTGCCCCCCCTATACCGCCGCAACTCTAATAAATGTATTAACCCCTAAACCGCCGCTCCTGGAGCCCACCGCAACTCTAATAAAGTGTTTAACCCCTAATCTGCCACCCCCTACACAGCCGCCACCTACATTATATTTATTAACCCCTAATCTGCCGCCCCCTATACCGCCGCCACCTACATTATATTTATTGACCCCTAATCTGCCCCCCTACACTGCCACCATCTACCTACATTTATTAACCCCTAATCTGCCGTCCCCAACGTCGCCGACACTATATTAAATTTATTAACCCCTAAACATAAGTCTAACCCTAACACCCCCTAAATTAAATATAATTTAAATAAATCTAAATAAAATAACTACAATTAACTAAATAATTCCTATTTAAAACTAAATACTTACCTATAAAATAAACCCTAAGCTAGCTACAATATAACTAATAGTTACATTGTATCTAGCTTAAGTTGTATTTTTATTTCACAGGCAAGTTTGTATTTATTTTAACTAGGTACAATAGTTATTAAAAAGTTATTAACTATTTAATAACTACCTAGCTAAAATAAATACAAAAGTACCTGTAAAATAAAACATAACCTAAGTTACAATTACATCTAACACTACACTATCATTAAATTAATTAATAGATTTTTTAAACTAATTGCACCTAATCTAATCCCCCTAATAAAATAAAAAAGCCCCCCAAAATAATAAAAAGTCCTACCCTATACTAAATTACGAATAGCCCTTAAAAAGGCCTTTTACGAGGCATTGCCCCAAAGTAATCATCTCTTTTACCTGGAAAAAAAAGTACAATACCCCCCACCAACATTAAAACCCACCACCCACACACCCAGGCCTACTCTAAAACCCACCCAATCCCCCCTTAAAAAAACCTAATACTAACCCCTTGAAGATCACCCTACCTTGAGATGTCTTCACCCAGCCGGGCCGAAGTCCTCCACGAAGCCGGGCGAAATGGTCCTCCAGACGGGCAGAAGTCTTCATCCAAGCCGGCCAGAAGAGGTCCTCCAGACGGGCAGAAGTCTTCATCCAGACGTCATCTTCTATCTTCATCCATCCGGCGCAGAGCAGCTCCATCTTCAAGACATCCGATGGGGAGCATCCTCTTCCAACGACATCCGACGACTGAATGAAGGTACCTTTAAGTGACGTCATCCAAAGATGGCGTCCCTTGAATTCCGATTGGCTGATAGAATTCTATCAGCCAATCGGAATTAAGGTAGGAAAAATCCTATTGGCTGATGCGATCAGCCAATAGGATTGAAGTTCAATCCTATTAGCTGATCCAATCAGCCAATAGGATTGAGCTTGCATTCTATTGGCTGATTGGAACAGCCAATAGAATGCCAGCTCAATCCTATTGGCTGATTGCATCAGCCAATAGGATTTTTCCTACCTTAATTCCGATTGGCTGATATAATTCTATCAGCCAATCGGAATTCAAGGGACGCCATCTAGGATGACGTCACTTAAAGGTACCTTCATTCAGTCATCGGATGTCATTGGAAGAGGATGCTCCGCAACAGATGTCTTGAAGATGGAGCCGCTCCGCGCCGGATGGATGAAGATAGAAGATGCCACCTGGATGAAGACCTGCCCATCTTGAGGACCTCTTCTGGCCGGCTTGGATGAAGACTTCTGCCCGTCTGGAGGACCTCTTCTGGCCGTCTTGGATGAAGACTTCTGCCCGTCTGGAGGACCACTTCACCCGGCTTCGTGTAGGACTTTGGCCCGGCTGGGTGAAGACATCTCATGGTAGGGAGATCTTCAAGGGGTTAGTGGGTTTAGATGTTGGTGGGGGGGATTGTACTTTTTTTTACAGGTAAAAGAATTGATTACTTTGGGGCAATGCCCCACAAAAGGCCCTTTTAAGGGCTATTCGTAATTTAGTATAGGGTAGGGCTTTTTATTACTTTGGGGGGCTTTTTTATTTTATTAGGGGGATTAGATTAGGTGTAATTAGTTTTAAAAATCTTGTAATTATTTTATTATTTTCTGTAATTTAGTGGGGGGGGTTTACTTTAGTTAATTTTATTTAATTGTAGTTAATGTAGGGAATTAATTTAATTATAGTGTAGTGTTAGGTGTAATTATAACTTAGGTTAGGTTTTATTTTACAGGTACTTTTGTATTTATTTTAGCTAGGTAGTTATTAAATAGTTAATAACTATTTAATAACTATTGTACCTAGTTAAAATAAATACAAAGTTGTCTGTAAAATAAAAATAAACCCTAAGATAGCTACAATGTAACTATTAGTTATATTGTAGCTATCTTAGGATTTATTTTATAGGTAAGTATTTAGTTTTAAATAATATATTTAGATTTAGTTAAATTATATTTAAGTTAGGGGGTGTTAGGGTTAGTGTTAGACTTAGGTTTAGGGGTTAATACATTTAATATAGTGGCGGCGGTGTAGGGGGGGGGCAGATTAGGGGTTAATAAATATAATGTAGGCGTCGGTGGGCTCCAGGAGCGGCGGTTTAGGGGTTAAACACTTTATTTAGTTGCGGCGGGGTCCGGGAGTGGCAGAATAGGGTTTAATAACTTTATGAAGATGGCGGCGGTATGGGGGGCGGAAGATTAGGGGTTAATATGTATAATGTAGGTGGCGGTGCGCTCCGGGAGCGGTGGTTTAGGGGTTAATGCATTTATTAGAGTTGTGGTGGCCTCCAGGAGCGGCGGTTTAGGGGTAAAACACTTTATTTATTGTGGGTTTTTAGTGACAGGGTACCAAAAAAGCTGTAAAAAAGCCGGAGAGCAGCGAGATTGATGACTGTTAGTTACCAACAGTCAGCTGCTCATCACACCGTACTTGGTGCACGGCTTTTTGAAAGCTTTTTTGATAATTTTGGAGAACGTATTCAGGTCCGCGGCCGCGATGTTAGGCGATCTTAGGCGAGCGTATTGGTGCCGTTGAATGCAAGTAAGTCGACGGCTTGATAAATGGAGGCCATCATGTTCAGTATACATTGTGAGCTGTATATTTTTCACCCAAGTATAATAACATAAAAACATGAATACACATATATAAACAACTATATATACACACAACACCAGCAAAAAGATTATGACTTACTGAAGGCTCAGATGATGGTTAACATTTTTAGCAATAAAGTATTTTTTAATTAAGGTCTGTATATTATTTTTTTAGACATAATTTTATTGCACACTTAATAGGCTACAGTATAGTGTAAATATAACTTAATCTGTCTTCGAAAGGTAACAATTATGAGCTTCAAAAGTATTAATGGCAGAAGAATTCATGGATTGTGACCCTTGGAAAAAACACATTGACACAGACTAGATATCTATTAAAAACAAGTGCAGAATTTGCAGTGCTCAATCACTAAATGACCAATAGTTCGTTTTGAGAATTGTAATTAATATGTTGTACATTTATTGCATATTTAAAAGAATAGCAAAGTCTTCCTATGGTAATGGATTACATTTGGTATGAGCATTAGACAATAGCATGTCTGTTCAGACAAACCTTGTTATTTTTCATGCCTAATCTGAACAAATAAAATCAATTTGAACCTTAAATATACAGTACATCTAATTTCTCACCATGTTCCAGAAAGGACATAACAATTACATGAAATAAATTATTGCCTGGAATATTGAAATACACAGTCACACAATTTATATTTACTGTTTTGGAAAAATATTGGTTTACTACCCCACAGCAGGTATACAGTACAGATGAAAAACAACATACTAAAAATTGAAATATGAGGATAGAATGTTGTTTATTGTATAACTGATTTGTTGTTTGCATAGTTATGAATGGTAATTTACTATAGGGAAACACGTTTAGTTCTTCATTGTGTACTGTATCATAGGGTTTAAAGCTGTTGTTTTTTTCTCTATACAAATAAGAAGCTCTAATTAATAGATATTATAAGTGTATATATATTAAAGGACCACTAAACAAAAATTGTAAACTACATAATTTTGAACCGTCATATCTAAGAATAATTTTGCAATGAAAACTGCAGCTTTAATTTGTCAAAGTATATTGCTTTATGTTTATTCATTTCACTAATTTCCTTGTCACCCAGAACAAATTATCCTTACTTACTATTATCCTTACTAACCAATTACAAACTAATAATCAGATATAGCACAAACTCTGTTTGCACACGTGCAGTTGAGAGAGAATGGGGAAGCCTGCCCTTATCTCTTCCCATAAGGTGGTTTAGCACTGATTCAACTTAATTACTATTGCAAAGAATGATTCTCTTATCATGATCATTGATGCAATACTGATAATCCACCTTTTAAAAACATGTGACTGCTGAGAATCTTAGAGGGGAGGGTGAAGTAAACAAAAGCTTACATAAATTACCTGAAAGTATTAACCCAAACCTCCCTTAGAGAAAATAAAACAAGCATTTTTTATATATATTTTACAGCAAAAGGCTGCAAAATAAATATTGAATGTATATTGCAATAATGTTTTACTTGCAATAATGAAACATATGTTGTTAAAATGTCAAGTTTAATGGTCCTTTAAGGCAAAAGTTTGATTCCTTCCTATAGCTTTTAAACCCTTAGATGACAGTCGGGTAGATTACGTGTCTTGCGTTATGAGGGGTGCGGTGCTACCTTGCAATTTATTCTCACCGCTCACTTCCCTGCAGCGCTGGTTTTACGGGTTTTTACAAACCCGGCATTAACAGGCAAGAAGTGAGCGTAGAGCAAAATTGAGCTCCACACTGCACTCCAATACCAGCGCTGCTTAAGTGAGCGGTGAGCTGGTTGTACGTGCTTGTGCATGATTTCCCCATAGACATCAATGGGGAGAGCCGGCTGAGAAAAAGTCTAACACCTGCAAAAAAGCAGTGTAAAACTCAGTAACGCAGCCTCATTAATTCCTATGGGGAAACTAAATTTATGTTTACACCTAACACTCTAACATGAACCCCAAGTCTAAACACCCTTAATCTTACACTTATTAACCCCTAATCTGCCACCCCTAACATCGCCGACACCTACATTATATTTATTAACCCATAATCTGCCGTCCCCAATGTCACTGCCACTACTCTAAATGTATTAACCCTTTAAACCTAAGTCTAACCCTAACACCCCCTAACTTAAATATAATTAAAATAAATCTAAATAAAATTCCTATCATTACCTAAATTATTCCTCTTTAAAACTAAATACTTACCTATAAAATAAACCCTAAACTAGCTGCAATATAACTAATAGTTACATTGTATCTAGCTTAGGGTTTATTTTTATTTTACAGGCAAGTTTGTATTTATTTTAACTAGGTAGAATAGTTACTAAATAGTTATTAACTATTTACTAACTAACTAGCTAAAATAAATACAAATTTACCTGTAAAATAAAACCTAACCTAAGTTACAGTAACACCTAAAAGTATTTAGATTTAATTTTAATTATATTTAAGTTAGGGGGTGTTAGGGTTAGGGTTAGAATTAGGTTTAAAGGGTTAATAAATTTAGAATAGTGGCAGCGATGTTGGGGATGGCAGATTAGGTGTTAATAATATTTAACTAGTGTTTGCAAGGCGGGAGTGAGGCGGTTTAGGGGTTAATATGTTTATTCTAGTGGCGGCGATGTCCGGAGCGGCAGATTAGGGGTTAATAATTTTATTTTAGTGTTTACAATGCGGGAGGGCCTCTGTTTAGGGGTTAATAGGTAGTTTATGGGTGTTAGTATACTTTTTAGCACTTTAGTTATGAGTTTTATGCTACAGCTTTGTAGCGTAAAACTCATAACTTCTGACTTTAAAATGCGTTAGGAATCTTGGCGGTAGAGGGTGTACCACTCACTTTTTGGCCTCCCAGGACAATCTCGTAATACCGGCGCTATGGAAGTCCCATAGAAAAAAGCCTTTACGAAATTTACGTAAGTTGGTTTGCGGTAAGGCCAAAAAAGTGTGCGGTACACCTATACCTGCAAGACTCATAATAGCAGCGGGCGTAAAAAAGCAGCGTTAGGACCTGTTAACGCTGCTTTTTCACCTTACCGCAAAACTCGTAATCTAGGCGAGTGTGTCACAGGTCTCTTTCACAGACAAAGGATATAGTCACAAATAAAGAAGATTTGGACAATGATTAATTCAGATATAACACATGTTTTATTCTAACATATTGACAGTAACATTTTGAGATATTGATTGATTTCTCCCTTAAGACAAATGATGAAACATTTATAAAAGGACTTATATAACAGGTAATATTCTGCTTCCTTTTACAATATATTATGCTATAATCTTTGCTATTTTTTACATAATTTTTAAAAAGATTTCAGCTATATGAACTTTCAGAGGTGAATATAATTATTTGGATCCCTGGGGTAAATAATAACATTTCTAAATGATTTGTTTGCTCCATTGACAACATTTTATTCACATAAATGTATCTCTTATAATTACACTCATTCTAATTTTTAACGAGTTTGCTTTCATTAAGAATTTAGTAGAGGACTGTAGAGTAATTTAGCAAACTGGTAAAACAATTTAAACAAAGGTTAAATTCCTGTAGTTTAAAAAATAGCATATTTTTTTAAGTGTATATTACTTTAATATGCTGCAAATAGGATAGACCAGTGACCTGTATTACAGTAAATGTGCTCTGTTTTCATAATGAATTATAGATAGTAATGCCTTTGGAGACATTTTACTGCACTTGCTTGCCTTTTTGCAGGGGAAAATGAAGGTTTATTTTATTTGCCTATACACATTAAATAATATATGTAAAACATAAAATAAAAATACATTATCATTTTCCCCTTATAAATAACAATACATATCTAAGAAAAACTTACGCCTAGATTTAGAATTCTGCGTTATCCGTCAAAAGCAGCGTTAAGGGGTCCTAACGCTGCTTTTGGCCGCCCGCTGGTATTTAGAGTCAGACAGGAAAGGGTCTAACGCTCACTTTCAAGCCGCGACTTTTCCATACCGCAGATCCCCTTACGCCAATTGTGTATCCTATCTTTTCAATGGGATCTGAAGTGAGCGGTAGACCCTCTACCGACAAGACTCCAGCCGCAAAAAAAAGTCAGTAGTTAAGAGCTTTATGGGCTAACGCCGGTTTATAAAGCTCTTAACTACTGTGCTCTAAAGTACACTAACACCCATAAACTACCTATGTACCCCTAAACCGAGGTCCCCCCACATTGCCGCCACCATAATAAATATTTTTAACCCCTAATCTGCTGACCGCACACCTCCGCCACCTACATTATCCCTATGGAACCCCTAATCTGCTGCCCCTAACATCGCCGACACCTACATAATATTTATTAACCCCTAATCTGCCCCCCCAACGTCGCCGCCACTTAACTACACTTATTAACCCCTGATCTGCCGACCGGACCTCGCCGCTACTCTAATAAAGTTATTAACCCCTAAACCGCCGCACTCCCGCCTCGCAAACCCTATAATAAATAGTATTAACCCCTAATCTGCCCTCCCTAACATCACCGCCACCTAACTTCAAGTATTAACCCCTAATCTGCCGACCGGACCTCGCCGCTACTCGTATAAATGTATTAACCCCTAAAGCTAAGTCTAACCCTAACCCTAACACCCCCCTAAATTAAATATAATTTTAATCTAACGAAATAATTTAAATCTTATTAACTAAAGTATTCCTATTTAAAACTAAATAGTTACCTGTAAAATAAACCCTAATATAGCTACAATATAACAAATAATTATATAGTAGCTATTTTAGGATTTATATTTATTTTACAGGCAACTTTGTATTTATTTTAACTAGGTACAATAGCTATTAAATAGTTATTAACTATTTAATAGCTACCTAGTTAAAATAATTACAAAATTACCTGTAAAATAAATCCTAACCTAAGTTACAATTAAACCTAACACTACACTATCAATAAATTAATTAAATAAATTACCTACAATTACATACAATTAAATAAACTAAACTAAATTACAAAAAAAAAAACACTAAAT
The DNA here is from genome assembly GCF_027579735.1 of Bombina bombina. NCBI lineage: Eukaryota > Metazoa > Chordata > Amphibia > Anura > Bombinatoridae > Bombina > Bombina bombina. The sequence continues at coordinate 334,954,683 of NC_069500.1, read as the reverse complement.
TACAAAAAATAAAAAAAAGATTACAAGAATATTAGGCTAATTACACCTACTCTAAGTCCCCTAATAAAATAAAAAAGCCCCCCAAAATAATAAAGGTCCCTAACCTATTCTAAATTAAAAAGTAACCAGCTCTTTTACCACCCCTTAAAAGGGCTTTTTGCGGGGCATGCCCCTAAGTAATCAGCTCTTTTGCCTGTAAAAAAAAATACACCCCCCAACATTTAAACCCACCACCCACATACCCCTACTCTAACCCAAACCCCCCTTAAATAAACCTAACACTACCCCCCTGAAGATCTCCCTACCTTGAGTTGTGTTCACCCAGCCGGGCACCGATGGACCAAAAGAGGACATCCGGAGTGGCAGAAGTCTTCATCCTATACGGGCAGAAGAGGACATCCGGACCGGCAGACATCTTCATCCAAGCGGCATCTTCTATCTTCATCCATCCGACGAGGAGCGGCTCCATCTTCAAGACCTCCGGCGCGGAACATCCTTCTTCACCGACGACTAGACGATGAATGACAGTTCCTTTAAATGACGTCATCCAAGATGGAATCCCTCGAATTCCGATTGGCTGATAGGATTCTATCAGCCAATCGGAATTAAGGTAGGAAAAATCTGATTGGCTGATTAAATCAGCCAATCAGATTCAAGTTCAATCCGATTGGCTGATCCAATTAGCCAATCAGATTGAGCTCACATTCTATTAGCTGTTCCGATCAGCCAGTAGAATGCAAGCTCAATCTGATTGGCTGATTGGATCAGTCATTCAGATTTTTCCTACCTTAATTCCGATTGGCTGATAGAATCCTATCAGCCCCTATCATTAGGGGTTAATTTTATAATGCAGGTGTCAGCGATAGTGGGGGCGGCAGATTAGAGGTTAATAAGTGTAAGGTTAGGGGTGTTTAGACTCGGGGTTCATGTTAGGGTGTTAGGTGCAGACTTAGAGAGTGTTTCCCAATAGGAAACAATGGGGCTGTGTTGGGAGCTTAACGCTGTTTTTTTGCGGGTGTTAGGTTTTTTTTCATCCCAAACTGCCCCATTGTTTCCTATGGGGGAATCATGCACGAGCACGTTTTGCCAGCTTATCGCTACCATAAGCAACGCTGGTATTGAGAGTTGAAGTGGCGGTACATTCGGCTCAAAGCACCCTTTTTGGAGCCTAACGCAGCCCTTCAGACAACTCTAAATACCAGCATTGTCTTAAGGGTGCATTGGGAATAAAAGCTGCGTCAGCTACGCGGGTCTTTACCGACAAAACTCTAAATCTAGGCGTATATTATTTAAATAGTTCAATTGGTTTATTATATTTACTGGCAATTTTAGAATTAGTTAGGCCACATCTTCAGTATTGTGTGCAGTTCTGGGGCCATATCTTCAGAAGGATATTAACAAACTTGAATATGTGCAAAGGAGGGCTACCAAAATGGTACATGGTCTAAAAAAATAAAACTTACCAGGATAGGCTCAATGACCTAAATATGGATAGCTTAGAGGAGAGAAGGGAAGGAGGTGATATGATAGCTTTAAAGTACGTTAAAGGGCTTAGTAAAACTGAGGCTGTGGGTATTTTACATAAAATGGAAATTCAAGAACAAGGGGTCATGATCTCAAGCTGAAGGGTAGCAGATTCAGGAGTAATTTGAGGAAGCACTTCTTACAGAAAGAGTGATTGATTAATGGAATAAACTTACTCAAGAGATAGTAGCGACAATCACTGTGGGGGACTTTAAAAATGCATGGGTCGAGCATAAGGCTATCCTACAAACTAGATACGTTTATACTGTTAGGTAATATCAGGCAGACTTGCTGGGCCTATGGCTTTTATCTGCCGTCAATATCTATGTTTCTATGTGTTCTAAAGTCTTTATTGAAAATTATGTTACACATTGAAAAGTACAAGTTCTAATAAATAAAATATGATTTTTGTTTCATTAAATACAAACAGAAAATTTACCATAGACAAATTCTTTCCAACTTTGTCAAAAGTGACAATTATTCTTTCATGGAAAAATCCACTTATCTATTTATACCTTCAAATGTCTTATAAGCAAGTAAGCATTTAATCCTTGTATACACCACACCTGTATATTCTCTGCAACAGATATGAAGATAATGCATCAAATAGGGCTAGATTACAAGTGGCGCGCTAAAGTTAGTGTGGGTCGGGATAAGCAACATCACGACCGCACTAACTTGTGTGAGTATTACAAGCTGAAAGTAACAGAATTTGCGTTCGTCTGCAAAACTGAAGACATTGGGGGGAGATTTATCAAGCAGCCAATGCTGCTTGCGCCACCTGATGTTTCCGGCTTGCCGTAAACATAGGTTAAGAGGCAGCGGTAACTGATCCACCACCTCTTAGGTGGCGGACTGCAATCATCCCAATCAGATAAGATCGGATGATTGACGACCAATGCTAGCAGCCGATTGGCCGTGAATGTGCAGGGGGCAGCATTGCACAAGCATTTCACCAGAAATGCTTGTTCAATGTTAAATGCCGACAGCGTATGCTGTCAGCATTTAGCGATGTGGGTGGACATGATTCGCTACAGCGAATCATGTCCACCCACTATTTGATCATTTGGCCCCCTAGTGTAAGGGGTAAATAAAAAATGTTCCCCAAACACAACATAAATACATTTAAATAAATGTAAAAATATTCACATAAATATAAATAAAAACATTTTATTAGAGTTAAAAGGTAATTGGTATATGACAAGGTATTTGACTGGAAAGGGCTATAAATATGTATCTATTTATCTGCATATGGGATAGATTACAAGTGGCGCAGTATATATTTTTTTGTGTGCAATCGAAAATTCCACTAGGCCTGTCATTTTTGCAGTAGTCGGGTTCCATTCATATTACAATTTTAAAAAAAACGTAATTTGCGCAAGCATTAACCCGAATAGCGCAAAAAAACTAACAAGTTTTCACATGCACGTGCATGTATTCTCCCATAGAGATCAATGGAGAAAAAAAAAAGTGGGGAAAAACTAACACCAGAGATCATGCAAACTACATAGCATTTTCATATTCCCCAAAGAAGTCAATGGAGAAACAAAAATTGTTGAAAAAACAAAACAAACACCCATCGCGCAAACAACATATCATATTCGCATTAGCAAATGTGAATTATTTACAGTAAATACATAGTTAAACACTTTATTAAATATGAATATTGCATAAATATGTTTTATCGTGTTTTTATCTGTTTAATTGCAAAGGGATATAATGCACTTACATATATATCTATATGTGTACATTTATATCATATATATTAATGTTTTTATATGTATATTGTATATTTGACTGTAAATACATATATACACATATAAATACATTAATATATATGTACACGTATATAAACATATATATATATATACTGTGTATATATATATATATATATATATATATATACATACATACATACAAATATATCTTTAGCAGCATATCTGTATGTGTCTCAATGTTAAATCCCTTTGCCTGCCTTTTTGTTTCTAACACCCAAGATCTCCTATCTTTGAGCCTTTATAACTTTTTTGTGCTTTTTTTTTAATAATTTTTATTAGACAGTGTTAATATGATCGTAACTGTAATTTATTTAATATATTTTTTAAGTGTTTTGTGAACGTTTTTAGTTTTGGAAAACAGTTAACCACAGCTCGGTAAGGATTGAAGCGTAAAGGGCGATTGTGCTAGAGCAATCATGATTTCACTTTACTTGTAATATCAGCGAAATGAAAACGGCTCAGAAAAACATGATTGTGCTAGCGCAAAACTGTTTGCACCTCACTTGTAATCTAGCCCTTGTACGCTGACCATATTGCCGCTTTAACAAGGGACACATATGATAAATACATATGTCAGGGTTCTTATACAAAACATTTCTTTAACCCCTTAGTGACCAGACCACTTTTCAATTTGTTGACCATCTGGGACCAAGGCTATTTTTGCATTTCTGCGATGTTTGTGTTTAACTGTAATTTTCCTCTTACTCATTTACTGTACCCACACATATTATATACTGTTTTTCTCGCCATTAAATGGACTTTCTAAAGATATGATTATTTTCATCATATCTTATAATTTACTATAAAAATAAAATTTAAAATATGAGGAAAAAATGAAAAAAAATGCACTTTTTCTAACTTTGAGCCCCAAAATCTCTTACACATCTACAACCACCATAAAATACCAATGCTAAACAGTTTCTAAATTTTGTCCTGAATTTATAAATACCCAATGTTTACATGTTCTTTGCTTTTTTTGCAAGTTATAGGGCAATAAGTACAAGTAGCACTTTGCTATTTCAAAACCATGTTTTTTCAAAATTGGCGATAGTTACATTGTAACACCAATATCTGTCATGAATCCCTGAATAACCCTTCAAATGTATATATTTTTTAAAAGAAGACAACCTAAGGTATTAAACTTGGGGTATTTTGACTTTTTTCATGCAACCATTTTACCACCAATCTATGCCAAAGTTTGGGGGGGGGGGAAATAATTAGATTTTTTGACAAAATAGCAATTTAAGAATACATTTACTGATAATATTAAGGGTTACTGCCAAATAACACCCTCATATGTCTTCAGCAGCATCTCCTGGGTACAGTGATACCACCCATGTATAGGTGTGTCGGGTTCTCGGGGGGCTAAAAGCTCTTATTTTTAGGGAGCGCATTCCAGTTTTTCAACTTGGAATTTTCACATCGGTCATCATGCACCCATGTCCTATTTGGGACATTTCTGAAGCTGGTCAATGGAATTTACCCCCATCAAACCATATATTTTTGAAAAGTAGACACCCTAGGGTATTTCAAATGCTTGTATTTTAACACTTTCCATGCACTAATTCAACCACCAGTCTTTGTCAAACTTTTGGGTAGTCATTATTTTGTGTTATTTTTCACACACATTGTACTTTAGGCATGGATTCTCAGTTCCTGTTATGTGTTACTGCCAAAAAACACCTCAATATGTGTTCAAAAACATCTCCTGAGTACAGTGATACCACCCATGTATAGGTGTGTCGGGTTCTCTGGGGGCTAAAAGGCCTTAATTTTAGGAAGCGCATTCCAGTTTTTCAACTTGGAATTTTCACATCGGTCATCATGCACCCATGTCCTATTTGGGACATTTCTGAAGCTGGTCAATGGAATTTACCCCCATCAAACCATATATTTTTGAAAAGTAGACACCATAGGGTATTTCAAATGCTTGTATTTTAACACTTTCCATGCACTAATTCAACCACCAGTCTTTGTCAAACTTTTGAGTAGTCATTATTTTGTGTTATTTTTCACACACATTGTACTTTAGGCATGGATTCTCAGTTCCTGTTATGCGTTACTGCCAAAAAACACCTCAATATGTGTTCAACAACATCTCCTGAGTACAGTGATACCACCCATGTATAGGTGTGTCGGGTTCTCTGGGGGCTAAAAGGCCTTAATTTTAGGAAGCGCATTCCAGTTTTTCAACTTGGAATTTTCACATCGGTCATCATGCACCCATGTCCTATTTGGGACATTTCTGAAGCTGGCCAATGGAATTTACCCCCATCAAACCATATATTTTTGAAAAGTAGACACCCTAGGGTATTTCAAATGCTGGTATTTTAACACTTTCCATGCACTAATTCAACCACCAGTCTTTGTCAAACTTTTGGGTAGTCATTTTTTTGTGTTATTTTTCACACACATTGTATTTTAGGCATGGATTCTCAGTTCCTGTTATGTGTTACTGCCAAAAAGCACCTCAATATGTGTTCAACAACATCTCCTGAGTACAGTGATACCACCTATGTATAGGTGTGTTGGGTTCTCTGGGGGCTAGAAGGCCTTATTTTTAGGAAGCGCATTCCAGTTTTTCAATTTGGAATTTTCACATCGGTCATCATGCACCCATGTCCTATTTGGGACATTTCTGAAGCCGGTCAATGAAATTTACCCCCATAAAACCATATATTTTTGAGAAGTAGACCCCCTAGGGTATTTGAAATGCTGGTATTTTCACACTTTCCATGAACTTATTTAACCACCAGTCTTTGTCAAACTTTTGGGTAGTCATTTTTTTGTGTTATTTTTCACACACATTGTACTTTAGGCATGGATTCTCAGTTCCTGTTATGTGTTACTGCCAAAAAACACCTCAATATGTGTTCAACAACATCTCATGAGTACATTGATACCACCCATGTATAGGTGTGTTGGGTTCTCTGGGGGCTAGAAGGCCTTATTTTTAGGAAGCGCATTCCAGTTTTTCAACTTGGAATTCTCACATCGGTCATCATGCACCCATGTCCTATTTGGGACATTTCTGAAGCCGGTCAATGAAATTTACCCCCATAAAACCATATATTTTTGAGAAGTAGACCCCCTAGGGTATTTGAAATGCTGGTATTTTCACACTTTCCATGAAGTTATTTAACCACCAGTCTTTGTCAAACTTTTGGGTAGTCATTTTTTTGTGTTATTTTTCACACACATTGTACTTTAGGCATGGATTCTCAGTTCCTGTTATGTGTTACTGCCAAAAAACACCTCAATATGTGTTCAACAACATCTCCTGAGTACAGTGATACCACCCATGTATAGGTGTGTCAGGTTCTCTGGGGGCTAAAAGGCCTTAATTTTAGGAAGCGCATTCCAGTTTTTCAACTTGGAATTTTCACATCGGTCATCATGCACCCATGTCCTATTTGGGACATTTCTGAAGCTGGCCAATGGAATTTACCCCCATCAAACCATATATTTTTGAAAAGTAGACACCCTAGGGTATTTCAAATGCTGGTATTTTAACACTTTCCATGCACTAATTCAACCACCAGTCTTTGTCAAACTTTTGGGTAGTCATTTTTTTGTGTTATTTTTCACACACATTGTATTTTAGGCATGGATTCTCAGTTCCTGTTATGTGTTACTGCCAAAAAACACCTCAATATGTGTTCAACAACATCTCATGAGTACAGTGATACCACCCATGTATAGGTGTGTCGGGTTCTCTGGGGGCTAAAAGGCCTTAATTTTAGGAAGCGCATTCCAGTTTTTCAACTTGGAATTTTCACATCGGTCATCATGCACCCATGCCCTATTTGGGACATTTCTGAAGCTGGCCAATGGAATTTACCCCCATCAAACCATATATTTTTGAAAAGTAGACACCCTAGGGTATTTCAAATGCTGGTATTTTAACACTTTCCATGCACTAATTCAACCACCAGTCTTTGTCAAACTTTTGGGTAGTCATTTTTTTGTGTTATTTTTCACACACATTGTATTTTAGGCATGGATTCTCAGTTCCTGTTATGTGTTACTGCCAAAAAGCACCTCAATATGTGTTCAACAACATCTCCTGAGTACAGTGATACCACCTATGTATAGGTGTGTTGGGTTCTCTGGGGGCT